>NW_006159732.1:3982397-3985446 GCF_000334495.1 Tupaia belangeri chinensis
AAGAGTGCACTGTAATAGCAACGATTAAAGATTGTAGTGTAGGCCCAGCCAGGTGGTGCAGTCAGTGGCAAACTTAGCTGCAGTGATGGAAGCCCCGTGAGTGACCGTAGGTTCAGATCCCCAGGTTGACCTGAAAATACATCTGGCACGTGTGTGTATATACCTATGATCCTTATGAACTTGAGGGCTGTGGGAAAGGGAATTGTGGCATGATGAGACTCTGTCAAGGGTGTCTTCTCTCTCTGTAAAATGTGAGTGGTGGTGTTATCATGAATAAAAATAAACTTTAAAAAATAGGAAATACATAAGCCAGTAGCAGTTCAGTTTTATTAGAAAGTATTACATTCCGTATGTAATCACATGTGCTATATATTTATACTGCCGGCAGCACATTAGGTTTGTTTACAATAGCATTCTCACTGTAGACATGTGAATAATATGCTCACCTATGATGTTCTGATGTTCTAATGACTGCTGGGGCATCACTAATTCATAATAGGATTTTCTCAGCTTCATTATAATTTTTGGACCCATTGTTAAATATGCCATCTTGTTTATGTAAAGGTCATTTCATAGATTGGAATTGATTAAAAGTTCTCATTTTAAATGTTGCAAAGTGTTGTCAATAAATGTTAACCCCATATATTATAATTAATCAATCCCTTAGATTTAATCCCTTAAAATTTTCCTCTGTTGTATTTTCTTAAGGTTAAATCATAAAAGTTTAAAACTTAAAACTTTTTTTTTTTTGAGAGGTTTTCGCTATAGGGTGTGTGTGCTCGCCAGACAGACAGAGACATAGAGACAGAAAGCGAGAAATCACCCACCAGGGGGTTGGTCACGCCGCAATCCCTTCTCCTCCGTTCTCCTCTCGGGATCTTGGGCATGCACGCATAAGCACCCGGCGTGAGTTCTAAGCCACCGGGTCCGGGACGCGAACCGCAGTCGACTACGTGGGAGTCCAGTGACATAACCATTACACTAACTGCTGGTTCCCAAGACTTAAAACTTTTTAAAAGAGGTTATTTTGCATCACTAATTGTACTCATTGACTTCGGTCACTTATTTTTCTTGTAGAAGGAAGAGTTTTTTTAAAATAGACCATAGATTATTTTTATTACCTATCATGCCATGAATTCTTAGGGAATCCAGTAGCTCATGCTCCTTTCCATAGGTTCTCACAAAGTGTGCTTCTCTGGATGGAGCAGGCTGGCGCTTTAGTTGAACCTAGGTACCTTTCTCTTTGGCTTCCTTCTTTTTCTGATCATTTTCCTTCACTCAGTTTAGGAAGCTATCTCTGCTCTTAGAATGCCCAATATGCTCAATACCCACATTAATTCTCTTGGCAAGAATCTTGCCCTTAACTTGTTTGTTTACAACAATGCCAATAGTATGCTTGGTAACATTGTACTCTTCCAGTTTTGCCACAGTAACATGTGTGGGGCATTCCTTTTTGAACAGTACCAATTCCCTTGATGTCTACAATATCACCTTTCTTGTAGATTCCCATATATGTTACCAAAGGAACCACTCCATGTTTTCTAAAAGGCCCAGAGAACAATTATCGGGTGCCTCTCCTCTTCTTTGTGTCCATCATTTTGATGGATTACTAGAAGATGGCAGTTCTGTCCAAAAGGACAGGAGGAAGATTTTCCACTTAAGAGAAATTTTTATTTTTTTTTGAGTTGTGAACTCTGTTGTTTTTGAATTGTGAACTCTTTCAGGTAGAAGAAGGCTGGTGGAGTGGAACCCTGAACAACAAATTGGGACTGTTTCCCTCAAATTTTGTGAAAGAATTAGAGTTAACAGATGATGGCGAAACTCATGAAGCCCAGGAGGATTCAGGTAGATTGTTTAAACGAAATTGAATCAATTTAAATGCATTATATATTCAGCATTTTATATTTTTTGACACCTTGTTTTTACTTACTTTTGAACTTTCAGAAAGCCTCAGTAAGTCTACTTTTTAAAAATAAAATATGATGGCACTCTAAAAGTGAAGTACATATCCAGCTGAATAATTTGATATTTTCCTTTCTCTGATGTCTATTTTTACTTTTAAGTAAGTCTTTAGTACCTTGAACATAAAATACTGCTACTTATGTCATCTGATTTATTTCTACTGAAGGTGTATTTTTTTTACACTTTTGATTTGTCGAATTTACAAATGACCTCTCTCTAATACTTAAAAAAATGTGGAGGCCAGCAGGTGATGTTGCAGTTAAAGCACTGGGCTCCCATGGGGCCAACTGCAGTTCAAGTCCTGTACTTGAACTCACGCTGGGCGTGTGTGTGCATGCCCAAAATCTCAAGAGGAGAAGGGATCGCAGAGTGGCCATCACCGCTGGGGGTGATTGCTCACTTTCTGTCTCTCTCTGGTGAGTGCATATGTTAGAGATTAAAAAATAATTTTGTTGTTTTCCATATTCACATAATAGTTTTTGTTTTTTTCTGTGCGGTTTTGTAACCTTTGTCATCTAGAGATTCACTCATTGATTCATACTAATTTGCTTACCATTCAAGAGTATTTTTGAGGGTTGGCCCCATAGCACAGTGATTAAAGAATTGTAGTTTGGGAGCTGGACTTCATATAGCCAACTGATGTTTGAGTCCTGGCCCCAGTGGTTTCAACAGACATGGTTGTGTGTGTGTGTGTGTGTGTGTGTGTGTGTGTGTGTGTGTGTGTGTGTTCCTGTATTCCTGGTGAGATTGAGAGGTGAAATGGAAGGATTGTGGTGTGTCTATGCCCATTGAGGCATTCTTTCTTTCTCTCATTCTCTTTCTTTTCTCTTTCTCTCTGGTAAGCACATATGCCCTCTAAAATTAAAAAAATTTAAAACGAAGTATTTTTGAGAAAAATGTACCCCAAAGCTAGGTTTAAATTTTGTTACTGTTAAGAATTGCTGTACTGGGATCAGCAGTTAGTGTAATCGCTATGTCACTGGACTCCCACGTAGTTGACCGCGGTTCACGTCCTGGACCCGGTGGCTTAAAACTCACGCCAGGCGCGTGTGCATGCATGCCCAGGATCCCAAGAGGAGAATGGAGG
>NW_006159732.1:3985573-4008606 GCF_000334495.1 Tupaia belangeri chinensis
TATATATATGATTTTGGGGGATTTGTGCTTGCATTAGCTAGTATTATTTGGTAATTTTATGATTAGATTTCAAATTTCACTTTATTCATGTTAGAATGCACACACATGTAAAAGAGAGAGATGAGTAATCTCCGTAAGATCTGTCATGCCGTGATGCCCGTCATCTAGCCTTCCAGCTCTTTTGATCCTTGACACTTGTGCACGTATTTGGTGTGTTTTAGGCTGGGTATTAAAACCATGGTTGCCATGTGGCTTCCCAGCTTCTTTTGAGCAGCACACTACTAATATGCCAGATTTCTGACATGGGTTTTTAAATATTTAATGGTAGATTGCAATATGCATTTTTTATATAACAGTTTTTTTTTTGAGAGGTTTTGGCTATAGGACGCGTGCGCTCGCTGGAAAGACAGAGACAGAGAGACAGAAAGTGAGAAATCACCCCCCATGGGGGATGGCCATGCTGCAGTCCCTTCTCCTCCAGTCTCGGGATCTTGGGCACGCACGCACATGTGCCCAGCGTGAGTTTAAGCCACCGGGTCCGGGACTTGAACCGCGGTCGACTACATGGGAGTCCAGCAACAGAGCTATTACGCTAACTGCTGGTCTCCATTAATTTAATTTTTTAAAATTATTTTTTTAATTTGTTATAGTGCACGTATGATTACCAGAGGGAGAGAGTGACTGAAAGTGAGAAAGCAACCCGCCAGGCCTGGGACTCGAACTGCCGTTGGCCATGTGGGAGTCCAGTACTTTAATCACCAAGCCACCTGCTGGCACTTTATTATTATTTTTTAAATTTGTTATTCAACACACATGTTCACCAGAGATGGGCAAAGTGGGGGAAGGCAAGACATCATGTCTGGACCCTAAACCATGGTCAACCATATGGGAATCCAGCACCTTAACCACCACACCACCTCCTGGACCCTAGACTACAATATTAATGTCACTAGTGTCACTGAGTCCCCTCTCCCCCCAAGTCAGTGTAGTGCCAAGATAGAAAAACTATATATCTTTTTAAAAAAGAATTATTTACCTATATTTATTATTTCCATTTTGATCAGAGACACACAGAGAAAAAGAGAGGGAAAGTGAAAAAGTAAGCCACCAGGTCCAGTACTCTAATCACAGCTGGCCATGTGGGAGTGCAGCGCCTTAATCACTATGTATCTTTCAGAATGACAAGGTGAAGTTGTAAGATGTCTCAGATTGCTACTTCACATTTTCCATTATATCCCAGTGGAACAGCTGTATTTTAAATATGTCTTTAGATATATATTATTACTAAGATGTTAGGGTTCCATGATAGCAGTACTATGTCTTGCTTATCTTTTTCTAAAGTATTGTTTGTAGAACAGGAATAATAATTTTTACCTAGGGGTTGTCATGTAGGTTGACAGAGTAACTTCTTAGCATAGTTACATCATATTGTTGTAGACTGGTCTGAGCTGTTTATGCTCTTCATTTCTTTTGCGGGTACATTCAGTGTTTTATACATGGATGGGAAAATATTTTGAAATTAAATAGGAAGACATTGGTTGGGCTGGCAGGTGGCATGGGGGATAAGGGTGCTGGACTCCCACATGGCCATCCATGGTTCAAGTCCTGTACCTAGCGACTTGCTTTCTTACTTTCTCTCTCTCTCTGGTAGAATTAAAATAAATGAAAAAATAAAGTTAAATAAAATAGTTCTTTAAAAAAAATAGGAAGACATTGTATAGCTGTTAGGTGTAGCAAATGGGTTTTAAACTTTGTTGTACTTAATTGTAAGGGAATGAATTTAGAAGAAAAATTATAGAATTCTGAATGCAATATATGATAGTATTAAACATAATTAGTTAAAGGGATCTATAAATCATTGTTGAGATTTTTCTTAAAGTTGATGTGCTGGTTTTGATTCTACCATTTTAGAATTGATTAACAAAGTTTCTTGAAGATTTTGGCCTTGCCCATAATTATGATTTTTTTGCACATCAATCATTTGTGCATTTTTTTCTTCCTATTTATTTTTTAACGTTTATGTGAGTGAGGGGAGGAAGGGCTTCCACAATCGAGACGTTGTGCTCTAATCGTTCCTTAGTCTCGGCTTTACTGGATCACGGGTACCTAATCACAGTGTTCAGAGGGATGCCTGAACATGAACCCAAGACCCTACTATGTGGGACCATTTGCTTTGTGGTGTGCCAACATCTGCACTTTCTCTACCTGCCACTTCTTAAGAAAGTATTAAGCCTAGAGAAAAGCCAGGATTTTAAGATGGTAGACTAGGACATGATAGAACAATCACTCAAACATCTAGATTAAGAACCAGAAAGTTCTAATACATCTCTTCATTTTATAGCAGAGTAACCTAAGAATTAACAGTGAAATTTGTTATTAATTAAAGCTAATTATGGGACCAGTGGATGGCATAGTGGTTACATTACTGGACTCTCACATAGTTGACTGTGGCTCAAATCCCTGACCTGGTGGCTTAAACTCACACCAGGTGCATGTGTGTGCAATCTCAAAATCCTGAGGGGAGAATGGAGGAGAAGAGATTGCAGCCTGGCCACCTTCCCTGGGGGATGGTTTCTCACTTCCTGTCTCTCTGTCAGGAAAAACCTCTTAAAAAAAAAATAAAAGCCAATCGTAAAACAATCTTTGTGATACCATGTAAACCGAGCCCTTAAAATCCCTGTTGGACAGGGGCCAGCTGGTGGCATATTGGTTAAGGTTCTAGATTCCCACGTGGCTGATCATGATTTGAGTCCTGGACCCAGAGACTTGAAAGTCATTCTGGGTGTAGGTACATGCATGCTGGAGGAGAGTGGAAAGGTGGTTGCAGTGAGGCCATCTCCCCTAGCGTGTCAGTTTTCACTTTCCTCTCTGTCTCTGTCTGACAAGTGCACACACCTCATGGCAAAAACCTAAAAAGAAAGAAATTCCTTTGGGGCCACCAGCTCAAAAGACATTTCATTTAAATTTATGTGTAGTTTATTGCTTTCATAACTATAAATAATTTGAAGATTCTCTTGCACTGTTCATCCCTTTTTGAATTTCAGTAACTTTGCAGAATTGTATCTTTAGGAAATGCACTTCCTTCTTTGCCTAACCCCCTTATAACAGCGTATTCTAAATGTGGAGCTTTGTGATTGCAGGTTAGGAAGTCAGTGATTGAAGTACACTGTAATTCTTCTTTTTTCCCCTCTTTTGCTAACTAATTTTTAGTCAGAAAGTTTCTGCATATTGATGTGAATGCTAGAAAATGAATGTTTTATGAATGACTACTTAGAATTTTAGCAGTAAAAGTACATACTTCTTTTTTTTTTTTGGAGAGATTTTTCACTGTAGGGCGCGTGTGCTCGCCAGACAGACAGACAGAGAGAGACATAGAGACAGAAAGCGAGAAATCACCCCCCAGGGGGGATGGTCACGCCGCAATCCCTTCTCCTCCATTCTCCTCTCGGGATCTTGGGCACACACGCACACGCGCCCAGCGTGAGTTTTAAGCCACCGGGTCCGGGACACGAACCGCGGTCGACTACGTGGGAGTCCAGCGACATAGCCATTACGCTAACTGCTGGTTCCCAAAGTACATACTTCTTTTTAAGATTTTGATCTTAAGCATTATGACTTAAAGAATTGATACCTGCTGTTTTTTTTTCCCTAAGGAAGGATAACGGTCTGTTCATAATTGGTGTTTAGACAGTCTTTTCAGCCAGTAGATAATTGTGTTTCTAATAGCTGTTAAAAAATTATTATAGACTATACATTATAAAATGTTTTTTAGCCAATAGTGTTAGAAAGTTCACCATCTTGATTATTTTATATAGTTTCTCCTCATGTGCCTTTAAATTAAGTAGGAGTCTTTTTTCCCCCTCTTTCCATTTCTTTTCCTTTTCAACCCCCTTTGAAATCAATGGGAGATGTTCTTAGTTTGACTAGTTAAACTATAGCAGCTACTGCTGAGAAAGTAGTTCAAATTCCAGATAATAGGTGAACAGTGTTGCCTGTGTCTGTACGGGTAATTTACAGTAATGTATTCAGTTTTCATGGAAAAACTAAGATGTAAGTTTTAAGAAAGCCATTGTTATGTTTTCTGTAAGAATGTGGTGATTTCATACTTTGTGCTTTCAGTGATTTCTTTTTTTTTTAACAGTTATTTTTTAAGAGTTTTTTATTTTATTCATTCATTTATTTTATTTTAATGTGACCAGAGCAAGACAGAGAGAGAGAGAGAAAGAGAGAGAAAGTGAGAAAGCAAACCACCAGGTCTGGGATTCAAACCGTGGTTGGCCATGTGGGAGTGTCCAGCACATTAACCATCTTGCCACCTTCTGGTCCTCTCAGTGGTTTTTATATAAAATTCTAAGATGCATTTCTTTAGTACTCAATCTTAGGAAAAGTTTTGCTTTTTGTAGAGAAGTTGTTCAGTTTCAGTTTTTATAATGAAAGTGTCTCTTTTTACATTTCATCATATGTACTTAACCTTTCCTTCTTTTTCTTTTTCCTTTAACTTTAGGGGACAGAGTGAGAGAGAGGGAAAGGGAGAAAGCAAGCTGCCGGGATCCAGCACTCAAACCACAGTTGGCCATGTGGGAGTCCAGCACCCCTAATCACCACACAACCTGCTGGCCCCAACCTTTCTTATTTAAAGTATTGTTTTTGTCAGCATTTAGAGTTTACTTAGTTCTTTTTTTTTTTTTTTCACATACCAGTCATCTTTTATTGGATGTGAATTCTCAACTGGGCTATGAAAGGACTCAACCAGTTCCTTTGGAGGGGTGCTAAGCCAAGGAGATGAAGGTTTGGGTCAGTGTATGACCTCCACGCTGGCCCTCTTCAGTGGTATTTGCGTTGCCGCTCGTGTTTGAGTTCCTTATAAGAAAGGCAGTAGCTGAAGAGCACATAAGCGGCCAGCACCATAGAAACACCAGCAACACTCCCTTTCTTCACGTTGATGTACTTGTTGTAATACTGGTAGAAACCTCTCTGAAATGCTCCAGCAATGCCTTTAGGGGTAAAATACCGTTTCAGTGTCCAGCTTGGCAGCTCCCCACGTTTGACATCCATGAGTTTCTTTTTCTTCACTGGTACAACTGATGCCATCTTGGAGTCCTGGTCTACTTAGTTCTTAAATAGGAACTTGCTTTCAATTTTTTGTCCCTTTATTCTGTAAAGCCAGCGACTGTATCTACAGTTATTTTCTTCCCTTTCATAGTCCTTCCCTACGTATAGTCCCTAAGCCTATTTAGATGTCTGAGAGTATCTTAAACTTAATAGTCAAAACTGACCTGCTGTCCTTTTTTTCTGCACCTTGATCTTCTCTGCATGGGTTTTGCCATTTGATTTAATGACAACTCTGTCCTCCTTTACTTAGGCCAGAATGCTTGGATTTATTGCTTACTTTTCTTTTTTCTTTACTTTTGTGCTAGAGGGTGTGTGTACTTGCCAGAGAGAAACAGAGATGAAGAAAAGAAAGCATCCTCAATGGGGAGAGGTCACGCCACAAATCCCTTCTCTACCATTTCTGCCTCCTTTTGGGATTTTGGGCACACATGTACACAACTCGATATATACCTGAAGCTGCCAGTTTTGGTACTTGGAATATAGCACAGTTAGCTGCATGGGATCCGGCTGTCTTTCCCACCAGGCCATGGAGACAGCCCTTCTTTTTAATTGCATACCCTACAGTTGATTCATTAACACATTGTCACCTACTAAAACAATGTATAAAAGTGATTTTCCCACATGAATTAATAGTTTTGGTACTTAATTGCTGTAGCCTATTTGCTGTTACCTCTCTACTGAATATACTACATAGTAGCCAGAAATTAACATTCTCTGGTAGCTACCCAGTTCACTTAGTGTAAAAAGCCAGTCTATTAAAAAGGCTATAAATTCTTTTGTGATCTGGCATTTCCATGCCACGCCTACCACACCTCTCACTTAACTCTCTTTGTTCACATTGGTTTCCTTACTGTTTCTTAAAAATGTCAAGAACGTTTCCATCTTACAGCCTTTGTTCTTGCTATATACCTTTGCAGAGAACACTCTCCTTTGAAATACCCTGATAGCTTTTTGTCTAATTCAGGATTCTCTTGGAAATCACTATATTAGGGAGGCTGCTTCTGACAGTTCTGTACAAAGCAATGAAGCACCCCCCATCTCCCACTATAAATTCTCTTATTTTCTCTGATCACTCTGATGCATGTTATGATTCCTTATTTGTTTGCTTATTGTCTGTATACCCCTTCATTAGAATATATACTTTTTTGTTCACATGCCAGTTTTCAATGTCTGACACAGTGATGCTGAATGAATAAATGAATAGTATTTTGTAGTATATAGAACTTTTCATAGTTTTTGTGAGGTGAAATCCTCTTAACTTTTGAAGGGCTTAATATCACTCCTATATTCAAAGAGAAAGAAATGGGAACTCCTGAAGTTTTATTTTTATTACCACTGAATGGTTAAGTCATAATTAGAATTCTATTTTTCTGATTCCTCTGAGTTATTTTTTTGTTTCCTTTTTTTTTTAACATTAGTATTCAACTTCCGGGGATGTGGTAGACGGTATATTTGCCTGCTGTCTTGTTTTCTTTTAGTCATGGCTACACAAATGTCTTGTATGCATTTTTAGGCCTTTGAGAGTTATAAGTAGTGATATGTGGCTATGCTGGCATTTCCCACAAAATCCGTGCATTCCTTCCTGTTTCTTTTTTTAGTTTCCTTATAAGGGTGTGTGTACTTCTAGGTGGAGAGAGAAATCACTTAAGATGGTGATTTGGGGGGTCATCTAGATTTGGTTTAAATATTGGCTTTGTTATGATCAGTAGATCCTTTGGAAAAGTTCTTTTAAAAAAATTAAGTAAACAAATTGTGCATATTTGAGGGTATAATGTGATCTTTCCATATAAGAATGTCATGTGTAATGATTGAATAATGATTGAATCTGGGTAATCAGATTATTAATCTCAACCATGTATCATTACTTTTATTAGGAACATTCAAAGTCTTTTTATAATTTACTTTGAGACTTTGGGAAGTTCTTGTTACCATCTCTCTCTTTGCCCCAGTTTATTTAATATGTAAAATAATGAGTCACAATGCTTAATGATAGTAGACCCATGGGGTATGAAAATTAGGTGGGATAATTCATGTATAGTGTTTAGTGAAGTGCCTGGCATAGAATAAACCTTGAATGGGTATGGTAACTACTATTTTTTATTACCACTGTTATTATTGCCATTTTTGAACAGACTGTCATAGTTCAGTGAACTCACATCCCATATTTTTCTCCATCCATTACCCCCAATATGAAATATTTCTGGGATTATCATTAGATGACTGACTCTAAAATTTTGTTTATTAGATTGTAAGACTTTTTGACAATCTGATAAAAGCTATACCTCTTTTACATAGAGAAATGTACTGAAAAAATACATAATTATCCTTGGAATTGTTCATGAACTCACTGAGCCTATAAATAAGAACTGTTGTTAAATGTAAAAAAATTTCTTACCTTTATAATATCACACTTTTTTTTTCAGAGAGAGATTTTTGCTATAAGGTGCATGCACTTGCCAGACACAGAGCAAAAAATCTCCACCTAGGGGAGAAGGCCCTGCTGTAATCCTATCTTCTCCATTCTTCTCTCAGGATTTTGGGTACACAGGCACATGCATTTGGTGTCAGTTTTAAGGCACCTGGTTCCAGACTGGAACTGGGATTGACTATGTGGGAGTCCAGCAACGTAACGAGCCATCTCTGGTTCCAAACTTTCATTAAATTAGTATTTAAATTTTCATTCACAGTTTTAAAATTAGACTTTATTTCCAGGTTAAAGTGACAGGTTTTGACTTGTTGAATTTAAAAAATTCTACTTTAAAATGTTCTTTGTTTTTACATTCAGAAACTCACTCTCCTCTTGATTCAAACTTTGTTGACGTTTTTTCATTACTGAGAGAGTGAGAACGTGATGAACAAGAACCACCAGGTGGTCCTCCTGCCATAATTTAATTTCCTGTACCCTGGGATCATGGGCACACATGTGCTGAACATACTCAGGGAGGTCTTTGGCTTATCCCAACTTTTATCTGATTAAATTATATAACTTTTAAAAGAATGGTACTACATTATCTCTTTGGTTGAAAGCTGTAAACTTGACATGCTCTTGTACGATAAGATTTTCTATATTTCTTACTTATCTTACCAATTAAATTTACCTAAAACTGTTATTACTTTATACAAGAAAAATTCAGTGTGAATGAAGTTCATCTTAATTTTTTTGGTATTTTAGTACACAACCATTTAATTTGTTTTTATTTAATTTTTTTTTTTAAATTAGGAAGTGTACAATGTAAACATTATTGAAGGGGAAATGAGAATTTCCATGATTCTAGATGTCATTCATCAAAACAAATTATTCTTTCAGAAACTGTTTTGACTGGACCTACCTCACCTTTACCCTCTCCGGGGGGAAATGGAAATGAAATTGCACCTGGATCAGTTACACAGCCAAAGAAAATACGAGGAATTGGATTTGGAGATATTTTTAAAGAAGGCTCTGTGAAACTTAGGACAAGAACATCCAGTGGTGAAACAGAAGAGAAAAAAACAGAAAAGGTGGTAATAATGAATTTAACTTAGGTTACTTCCACTAATTCTCTCATTTTTAAAATACAATAGTCTGTTTGCAACTCTGTTATATTTTCTTTTTTGAGATTACCAGTAAATTAGATTATGAATGAAAAGACTGTGGAAAATGATTTACTTCTATTTTTATAGTGATTTCGTTAATGTTTATGTTTGAATCTTGTAAAATAAGGATGCTTATTTCTTGGTAGATTTAAACAAACTTTTCCTAGTGGAATTTTGAGGTTATTTACTTTTTAAAGTGTAAATAATAAAAAATGGAAAGATTGTTTTTCCTGTTTTCATTTTAAAGCTGAAATTTCATTACTTTTCTTTTAACTTGAAATAGATCTAAAATGGGCCAATTTTAAATGAATTCACAATGACATATTAAGTAGGTACTATTTAACTTTACTTTGGATTGTCAATAGGGGTTAAATTTACTAATCTCCCTCTTTGAATAAATGCAAAATTTTATTTTTCATTAGCATTTTATTGGTATTGTGAAATGAAACGAAGTGAATGAACCATAAATTATAAGATCTAATAAAAGGCTTTAAATCATAGGTTTTATGTTTTTATTTTGAGGTAAAAATAGGTAAGGTCTTTAGAATGTTTATTTCAAAGTTTTTGTTCCTGGTATCAGTTTTAGATGCAGATTGAATATGTTACTAAGATATGACATAGTTCCTGTGTGCACATGCGCGCGCATGTGTGTGTAAGGTTTTTTGCCATAGGGTGCTTATATTTGCCAGAGAGAAAGAGACAGTGAGAGGGAAAGCAAAATCATACCCTCAGGGGGAATGGTCACACCATAATTCCTTGTCCTCCCGTTCTCCTCATGAGATTTTGGGCACTCAAGCACACTTGCCCACTGTGATTTTCTTAAGCCACCCAGTCTTAGACTTGAACTGTCACTGGCCATGTGGGAGTCCAGTGCCTTAACCACTATACCAGATGTTGGCCCCTTCTCTTAATTATTTTATGGTGTTTTCTCTGTAGTTCTCATTTGTATTTATTTATGTAATTGTTAATGGCTTTAAATATTCAGTATTTATTTGCTTAGTTTAGCTGCATTTTACTGATTAAACTCTCCTTTGGTTAGTGAAATAAATTCTGAGATTTTCACCTAAGGTGATTTCAACATTTTTGTTTTCTTTCCGAGTTTGCTATGTATTTTCTCATGTAATAGTGGAGTTGAATTTAGGAAAGAAAACTTCCACTTTCTGTCCTCTCCTACCTCTGACACTGTTTAGCATTAAGATTATGTGGTCTAATTGATTTTATTTTTAACGAATTATTCATTTATTATCATTATTATTATTATTATTATTGTTTAATTCACCAGAGAGGAGAGAGAGAGAGAGAAAGTGAGAAAGCAAGCTGCCACATCCAGGACTTGAACTGTGATTGGCCATGTGGGAGTCTAGCGCCTTAACTTTCACACCACCTGCTGGCCTCTCTAATTGGTTTTTTTTTTTTTTAAGGTAAGCATTAAAATTCTCATGATTTTTCTCTTTTTTTTTTTGAGAGATTTTCACTGTAGGGCGCGTGCGCTCGCCAGACAGACAGAGAGAGACATAGAGACAGAAAGCGAGAAATCACCCCCCAGGGGGGATGGTCACGCCGCAATCCCTTCTCCTCCATTCTCCTCTCGGGATCTTGGGCACGCACGCACACGCGCCCGGCGTGAGTTTTAAGCCACCGGGTCCGGGACACGAACCGCGGTCGACTACGTGGGAGTCCAGCGACATAGCCATTACGCTAACTGCTGGTTCCCAAAATTCTCATGATTTTTGAAATGGTTCTCTAGAACCATGTAACAGCTAGAAATATTGGAAAAGTAGTTTTTGCATTATGGAAGGGCATTGAACTAGATAATCTATGGCTCCTTCCATCTTCATAGCTTATGATTATATTGAATAACTTTATTTCCTTAATTATTACAGAATATTAGTAATCTTCCAATCAGCATTAATAATGTCTACTATTCAGAGTTGTTATTGGTGAAAGTAGCCTTATGGCCACTCTTGGCCTCATGAGTCTTGTTTTGATCACTAATCCAGGAATCGATGGGCGCACGTTTGTTGTATTTGTTGGTAATACCGTATTGGAAGATGTATACTGGTTAGAATTGGGAGCGTTTAAAGTGAGTATTTTAGGAGATAAATAGAAAATACAGTGGTAGATAATTTGGCAGTCTGTTCAGACTTAAGAAATCTGTGGTCAAATGAATACACTGTTAATTTCAGGGAAGACTCAAATTCTACGATAAGGTGGTGGAGGACTTGGTATAGTCAATTGTAATGTAAAAATGTCTAGTATAGTATAGTTAAAAAGGGTTGTAATATCACCCAAATGTTTTCATTCAGATAGCAATGAAGTGTAGAGAATTTTCTCTCCTTCTCTGTCATTTTAAGGCTAAGAATAGCACTGCTATTTGAGCTCCTGCCTCTTAGAGTTGAGTTTCTAGGCTCAAATCATTAGTAAATTTCTGTTCTTTTGGGGAGATTTCTCAATTGCTGTCTAATATTTGAAAAAAGTGAACAGTAGTGCCTACTTTGTTTTTTTTTTGAAAAAATGCTATTAGTGATTGGCTTTTATTATCCTCATTCTACCTACTGTAGTCATTTAATTAATTTTTTTTAATTTATATTACCATCATAATCTTCTTTATATTACATTGGATTACATATAACTTTACATTGACTTCCATTGCTTTTTCAAAAGGGAATGCCATGCATGTCGGTCAATACAGAGACATCAATCTCCCCGCTTTATCATTCAATGTCTTTTCCATGCATTTCCCAATAATTATTATTACTATAATTTTTTTAAAAACAGACTTCACCCATCATGAAATACTTCCCAGACCAGTCCAGTTGAGAATACTATACATGTCATCATCAACAGATAATAAACCATATCTGTTTCTCACTAACATCCTCTCTATTGTTCACTTGCTATCTTTCTCTATCCTCTTCTCTCTCTTTTTTTTTATAGTTTATTAATTTTTAGTTTTTTTTCCCATCACAACACACAAATGAATTTTCCATCCAAAATACACTGTGCATTGGCTCAATCAAGCACGTCAACATATATGTTCTCAGCAAATAATTTCCCAATTCTTGTGTCCTGCATACCTTGCCTTTTGTTTTGCCATCCTAGATTCCCCATCCCTCTCCCTCTGTTATGACCCATCCTCCTCCCACATTGTCCCTGGCATCCATGATTGCCCTCCGTGCCTCCCCCCTCCCCAAATGATCTGTCAGTGAACTTAATTAGTCTAAATATATCCAATAGTTATCGCAGCTGACACATACCTATACATGAACTCAAGTCTGACTTTAGGCCTAAACCCCAGTGAGTAAAAAGAGCATACTATAAAGTAGAACCCAGCTGGGCCCATACCGCTCACTGCAGCCATCAAATATCCTTTTTTTTTTTTTTTTAGTAGTGCCTACTTTGTACAGGGAATTATGAGGAATAAGTTATAATGTATGTAAAGTGCTTAAGCTCAGGAATTGGTATTAATTTTCAAATGCTGTTCTTTTTTATTTTAGCAAGTCTAAAATTAGTTCATGGTAATGTATTTTGGGTATTAGATAAATATGCTTATTATCCCAAAGATAAGGAATTTCAATGAATGGTTCTGAGCTACCATTTAAGGAACTTTTAGATATTTACCCTTTTTATTGCTGAGTTTTTAGTCATATTACTCACCTGGCTATACGCACTGTTGGAGAAAGCTGAATACCTAAATAGGGACTTGGTTTAACAATATTATTTTTATTCTAACTTGAAATAGTTGATAGTATTCTTTTATATTCTAGCCCTTAATCACGCAATCACTAGGATCCAGAACTCAGAGTGTGGAAATAACCAAAACAGACACTGAAGGTAAAACTAAATGTAAGTTTTAAAGTCAGAATTTTACATAAGGAATACTAGGAACATATTCACATATTTTATTAACCTGTTGCAAGTATTTGTTACACTTCTTGATCAGAATATTAAATTCTACCATATATAAGTACTGTGAAGTTAAGGGTTTTGGTATGCTTTGCTCATTGACGTATTGCCCTGCAGTGAGCACTGTGCCTTGAACATAGTAGGCACTTAGTAAATAATTGAGTAGATGATGAATAAAATTGTTATTTAACTTGTAGTATTGGCTATAAGTTTTAAATTTAAAAATTTAAAGATGAATTGTTACTAATTAAGTTCATGTATTTTTTTTAAAGAATTATTTTATTTATATATATAAATATATATATGTATGTGCGTGTGTGTATATATGTGTGTGTGTGTATATATTTATATTTATATATATATTTCACGAGAGAGAGACAGACACTTGGGGGAAGGAGAGTGAGAAAGCAATCTGCCAGGTCTGGGACTCAAACGGTGGTCAGCCATGTGGGAGTCCAGCACCCTTAACCACCAAGCCACTTGCTGGCCCATTCATGTTTGTTTTTTGTTTTTTTTTTTTAAGAGTGATTTTTGGTATAGGGTAATGTGTGCTCTCTGGAAACACAGAGAAAGAAAGCAATAAATCACTCGCTAAGGGGGAATGGCTATGACACAATCCCTTCTCTTCCATTTTCCTCTCAGAATCTTGGGCACCTAAACATGCGCCTGGCATGAGTTTAAGGCACCAGGCCTGGGATTTGAACAGTTGTCGACTACGTAGGAGCCTAGTAACTTAACCGTTATGCCATCTGCTGGTCCTAAGTTCATCTTTAATAGCTTTTAGTATATGTTAATTTACATGGTAAAGAAACTTAGTTATTGTTGGTGACTCGATTTGTATAAGCTACATTATATGCATTCTTATTTCAGCTAGGGAATATTGTAGAACATTATTTGCCTATGAAGGTACTAATGAAGATGAACTTACTTTTCAAGAGGGAGAGATAATCCACTTGATAAGCAAGGTAAGGTATTTCTTAGGTTTTCAGGGACTTGTTTGATTTATTCATGGAAATATTTTTAAAAATTATTAGATTCCTTTCAGGGTATAAGTTCTAGAAGACCTGGAACTTGATCTGTTTAGTTTTGGATCATGAGAATCTGGTCCATAACAAATGCCCAGAAAGTTCTGTTTCTGATCTAATTTTTATTGCCTAATTATTATAATTAATATATTAGAAATTGTTTTTTAAACACCATATTTTTGTTTTTTGCATTAACTCCAACTTCCTGGGTTTCTATCCATCGATTCCACCTCGTTTCATTTTTTTCTTCTATTTGCTATTTATTTGTCACATTGTAATATAAAAAGAGAAGGAAGACAGAGGAAAACAAACTGAATGTCTATTAATGTATAAATGGTTATTAAACTGTTTATATTCTAGAAAATGATGTAGTTAATTTCAAAGAATTAAGTAGATATTATAATTTGAAAAGTTAAAAATTTAAATCTAAGACAAAATAAAGAAAAAACCCAGTAGTGTTAGAATGTAAACAGAATCCCATTATAACTATTTGTAATATAGGAAAATTATAAATATTTTATTTTCATTATAACACTGCAGAATGAGTTTTGAAATTTCTCCCATTGTACTAAATTGATTTTTCTGTCAAATGCCTTAAGGTATGTGATTTTTTTAAAAATTAGTTTTACTGTGTATATTTAAAGCATATAATATGAAATTATGGGAAACAGATAGTATAAAGGTAAATTGAGTATGAAAATATCAGTCATCATACGTAGCTACCCATTTTGTTTTTGTGCCATGAGTACCTAATACTTACATAGCGTGAATCACATAAATGTAATTTTTAATATTTATAGTTCAGACTAATGGAACCTTAGGTTTTCATACAAGAAGTGGATATTTGGAAGTAACTTAGACAATGTTAGTTTCTAAAAGTAGGTTAGTACAGTGATTAATTTTTTTGTATGGATGGTGTTAGGAATGTTAAGAGAGAGACGGCACCACAGCAGTGTGCAGCTCCGCAGTTCTGGAACCATATGGGTGACCGGACGTGGGTTCCCTGGTTGACTTGTATATGCAGGGGACACATGCACCTGTGGTCCTGATGGGCTAAGATTGGGAGTAGTGATGCAGCATAAGACCCTGTTGAGGGTACATTGCTCTCTCTCTCTCTGTCTGCTGAAAGAATGAAATAGATTTTAAAAAGCAGAAAGAAAGGTATAGTTTGGAAATTCACAGTCCCTTCATTTTGTCCTTTCTCATTTCCTTTCCTTTTATAGTTCTCTTTTGGGAACCTTTTAACTTGGTTGACAAAATATTAACATTGACTTATTTAGTAAAAACAAAACCCAATTTTACAAGTACAATACTACAAGTAACATGTTGGGGAATATTTTCTTTTACTAGTACCTTATGATTTATTTGGGTCATTCTTTTCTTACCAAACATAACGTAGTTTAGTATTTTCCTATGGTGTTGTAAATGTCTTCCTCATTTAACAGAAACTGAATATCTTAATTATTATTATTATTATTTTTACTTTTTAGGAGACTGGAGAACCTGGCTGGTGGAAGGGCGAACTTAATGGTAAAGAAGGAGTATTTCCAGACAATTTTGCTGTTCAGATCAATGAAATGGATAAAGACTTTCCAGTAAGCTTTTGCTTTTGAATGATGATAATACTTTAAAGAATATTTTACTAATGTTATTTCAGAGACAGATTTTTTGCCAGCAGATGGTGTGGTAATTAAGGTGCTGGATTCACACATGGCTGACTGCGGTTTGAGTCCCGGACTTGGTAGCGTGAAATTCGTGCTGTGGTTGCATGTGCATGCATGTCCCAAGTCCCAGGAGAATGAGAAGGGTTTGTAGCATGACCACCCCCTTGAGGGATGATTTCTCACTCTTCTTCTCACCATCTGTCTCTCTGTCCTTTTCTGGCAAGCACATGTGCCCTATGGCAAAATCCTAAAAATCAAAAACAAAACAAAATAGAAGCAGAAACAGGCTTTTTTGCATTGTTATTGAATAATTTTTATTCTGGAATTTCATATAGCAAAACAAAGCAGCTTTTAATTCTAAGCTTTATTCCTGCTTCCCCATCAACTACACTGAAAATAACCATACACTTCTTTTTTTTGTTTGTTTGTTTTAGTTTGCTATAGGGCGTATGTGCTCAGCTCAGAGAGACAGAGAGAAATAGAGGGAAGGTTGAGAAATAATCCTTCAGCAAAGATGGCCATGGTACAATGCTTTCTCCTCCATTCTCTTGGGATTTGGGGCACGCGTTCACACCCACACAGGTTGATTTTCAAGCAGCTGGGTCTGAGACGAACCACTCAGGTGGCCAAGTAGGATCCAGTTGCCATAACCTCTTTGTCACCTCCTGGCCCACCTTATACTTCTTTACTTATAATTTAAGAAAAAAAATTATACTAACTGAATAAATGAATACTTTCTGAAAAAATTATACTTTTATTAAATGTTGAAAACTAGTTCATGTTAAGGTACTGTTGATGTTTAGTTTTTCTGTCAGTGAATTTTTGGGAGGGCAAGAAGCAGTCTTTAATGTGTTACTTCTCATAGGGAATGAAGTGAGGCTGAATCATTTATCAGTCATCTTTTTCCTTTTATAACTTTGTTCCTTTTTTCCTAATGGAGAGGGGATCTGAATTTTAAAAGTAGAATGAAAGAGAATTATACAGATAGTAGAAGTACACAGCAAGGTAGGTTGCTGTACTTGGTTTAAGTCAATGTGGAACTGTCTAACTTTCCAGGTCTTTTGTTTAGTTAAGTAAATTATAGGTGATCACTCTATGAAGATTTAGTCTGACTCTTTTCTTCTGCTAGATTGCATTCAGTATTGTTCAGCTTTCAATTTGCTATTTTATATACTTTTTAGTTTTGTCATAGGGCACATGTGTTCTCCAGAGAAAGAAATAGAGGGAAAGTGAGAAGTCACTCCTTAGGGGTTATGCCGTGCTGAAATCTCTTCTCCACTCTTCTCTTGGATTTTGGGTGCACACATACCTGAGGTGATTCTCTTTTTTTTCTTTGAGAGGTTTTTTCTGTAGGACGTGTGTGCTTGCCAGAGAGACAGAAAGTGAGAAATCACCCCCCAGGGGGGTTTGGCCACACTGCAATCCTTTCTCCTCCATTCTCCTCTCAGGATCTTGGGCACGCACGCACACTTGCCCTGCATGAGTTTAAGCCACCGGGTCCGGGACTCGAACTGCGGTCGACTACATGGGAGTCCAGCGAGATAGCCATTATGCCAACTCCTGGTCCCAGCCGACGTGATTCTTAAGCTGATGGGTCCGGGACTTAAGCCACAAAACTGACCAGCACCTTAACTTCCATGCTATCTACTAGCTCTATACTTCTCTTAATGACCATGGTGTTTTTTGCTTTAATTGTGTATTTATACATTATTTGCTTATCAGTTGCAGTTAATTTGGAAAAAACAAAATCTCATACTTAGAAACCTTTTTTTAAAGTCATTAAACTCTTAAAAAATGAATAAATGTTGAAGCCAGCAGATGATGTAGAGATTACATGGCTGGACTCGCTCGTGGTGGACCGACATTTAAATCCTGGACCAAGTGGCTTGAAACTCATGCTGGGTTTGTGCACTTGTGTGCCTGAGATCCCAGGAGGAGAAGCGATTGAGATGTAGCCATCTCCCCAAGAGGGCAGGGGCAGGGTGATTTCTCACTTTCAACATCATTATCTCTCTTTCTCCAGTCAGCGCACAGGCCTTAAAGCTAATCCTCTTTTTTAAAAAATGAAGGGATTATAAGTTAGTGTAATGGCTATATCGCTGACTCCCATGTAGTCGACCGTAGTTCGAGTCCCAGACCTGGTGGCTTAAACTCACGCCGGGCACGTGTGCGTGCTGCCCAAGATCACGAGAGGAGAATGGAGGAGAAGGGATTGTGGCCATCCCCCCTTGGGGGGCCTGATTTCTCGCTTTCTGTCTCTCTGTCTGTCTCTGTCTTTCTGGTGAGCACACGCACCCTATAGCGAAAACCTCTCAAAAAAAAAAAAGATTAAAAAAAGGAATAAATCTTTATAAATTGAGAACAAAAGCAGACCTTTGTCTTAACCTTTCCATTGAGAGTTTTGAAGAATTAAGAGAGACAGTTATGTCTATTTTAATTACTTCTTTGTTATTTTATTATTTTAAAAATTATGTATTTATTTTTTTGTATTTTTATTTTTAAATTTGACCAGAGAGAGAGAGAAAGTGATAAAGTAGGCTGCCAAGACAGGGATTAGAAAGTGGTCCTCCATGTTGGAGCCCAGTGCCTTAACTACCATACCACCTGCTGGCCCTTGTTGTGTTTTTTTGTTTCTTGGAGAGGTTTTTGGTATAGACGCGTGCGCTCACCAGAAAGACAGAGACAGAGAGACAGAAAGTGAGAAATCACCCCCCAGGGGGGATGGCCACACCAGAATCCCTTCTCCTCCATTCTCCTCTTAGGATCTTGGGCACACATGCGCATGTGCCCGGCGTTAGTTTAAGCCACAGGGTCCGGAACTCGTACTGCATCGACTACATGGGAATCCAGCGACATAGCCATTATGCTAACTACTGGTTCCCCCTTGTGGTTATTTTAAAATAATGTTTCCCTCTTTCTCTCTTGTGCTGCCAATCCCTTCCCCCCTCAAGGTTAGGAGTAAGATGATGCTTAAGAATCTTAATCTTGGGAGGCAAGACTGAATAATTTTGTTCATTAAGTTTTCTTAAGTTTATCAAATCCTGATAATTTTAAAAATAATTGAAATTTGGTTAAGGAGGCTCTTTGTTCTAATACATTTTTGACGTTTGGTGGAGTCATTAAGCTCTTAGCATTTTGTAATTTTGGCAAGAGTGGAATGAAGAGATGTTCATATAATTTAGGAATTTAGGTTATTAATGATCAGAATTTATTTCAACATAAATATTTAATGTGTTATTAACTGGTCAATCATATTTGCTATTGCTTCAACAGAAACCAAAGAAACCTCCACCTCCTGCTAAGGGTCCAGGTATGTAAGAAATACATTGTTCAGTTTATTGTTTTTCATATTTTAAGAATCTAAAATGGTAAAATTGGGCCAACTATAAGCTAAATTAAATTAGTTTTTATTAGTAAAAGTAAATATGCTGTGGTATATAAAGTTTTTAGAAATACATAAGAATAGAATATTCACATACATTAGTATCTGTCGTCATTTTTTGTTTGCTTGTTTCTATTGGGGGGATGAGCAGATGGCATAATGGTTATGTTGGTAGATTCCTACATATTTGACTGTGGTCTGAGTCTTGAACCTGGAGGCTTAAAACTCATGTTGGGAACATGTGCATGCGTGCCCAAAAATCCTAAAAGGAGAATGGAGGAGAAGGGATTGTGGAGTGGCCATCCCCTCAGATACCTATTAGATTTCTATGTACCTTTCTTTTATTTTTTTAAGGAATTATTTATTTAATGTTTTTATTTATTCATTTAATTTGACCAGAGAAAGAGAAACAAATTGAGAAAGCAAGCCACAGGGTCTAGGACTCAAACCATGGTTGGCACATGGGAGTGTCCAGCACCTCACCCACCATGCCACTTGCTGTTCGTCTGTACTTTTGTCCTTAGGAACTCTAGAAATGTTGAACAGAGTAAATGACATTTTTTTTTTTTCTTTTTTCAGTCACAGAGTATAGTGAATGATGGAGAGAGACAAAAAGAGGGAAAGTGAGAAAACACTTCCCCAGGGAGGATGGCCATGCAGCAGTCCCTTCTTTTCCATTTTCCTTTTGGGATTTTGAGCACACACACACCCAGGGTTATTTTTAAGCTTCCAGGTCTGAGACTCAAACCATGGTCACCTATGTGAGGGGCCAGTGCCTTAACTATCACACCACCTTCTGGCCCCTAAATGAGATTTTTTTAAAGAACAATTTTATGAATTTAGTACATCTAGAAGTGTCTTCCAGAGCTAAAGTTTTATCATCTATTTCCATAAGTTCTATCTCCAACTATCTGATTTTTACTATTGTTAGAAATTTTTATTTCTTGAAAGATGTGGGGTTTTTTTTAGAGTAATCCAAGTCCTTCTTTACAACCTTGGTTTCAGCTTTATATTTGCTGATGCTATCCCAGAGCAAGGAAACCATAAACTTTAAGTAATTTGTATAGAACTTGCTGTTGTAGACTTATTGTGAAGTCATACCCTTCAGTATGGTAGTCATTAGCTATGTGGGCTTTTAAAATTAAGTAAAATTAAATAACCTAAAAAGTTTAGTTTTTCAGTCATAATAGTTACATAGTCACATATTGGACATTGTAAAAATAGAATATCCTGCCATCACAGAAAGTTCTGGATTACAGTATGGTAGAGGATTTGAATGCTAACACTTAAATTTGACAAAGAAGGAACTGAGAACAGAGTGTTTTCCTTATGGTAAAAGCAGCAGGTTTAGAATTAGAAATTAAGCCTAGTGATTTTGGTACATTGTTCTTTTTGTAAACTGTTGTTTTATCTATTGTTATTTTTAAACTAATCATTACTATTTATTCAGATAATTTTTCTTGGTGCTAAAATGATTTTTTTTTTTTAATAAAAGTATTTTGTGTTCCTTTTGGCTCAGCTCCAAAGCCCGATCTGATAAATGCAGAGAAGAAATATTTTTCTTTTAAGCCTGAAGAAAAAGGTAAGGCTACTTTTAAAAGTAATTATTTCTTTCATTTCAGTCTCTCCATACCGAGTCATTTACACTGCCTTTTATAAGTGCTCAGTATTTATTTTGCAATGCCTGAAGTTTTCTGGGAGGGAGTAGTTTATCAGGATGGACACGAAATTAAGTTTTTAACCAACCGATACCAATTTACATTTTTTTAAAAGATTAAATCATTACTTCAGTAGGATATAGTATTTAATCATAGTTATTTCAAATGTAAAAGAAGACTAAGCATTAAATAACTATACATTTGTTATTTTTATAGTGTTTCAGTTTATAAAATTCCTTAGAAGATAGAGAGTTCCTACTTAAATATGGAAATAATTATGTATTTTTTTAAACTCACTGAATGTGTTTTTTATGTAAACTTGGCCAGTTATTTCTAAGGTACTTTAGTTAAAAGCATTCCTCATTTCGTCTCATTGTTAATTTGGAGGAATTTTATTATTTAAAAAAAAATTGTTTAACTTCATTCATTCATTCATTTCTATTTTAATTTGACAAGAGAGGGACTGTGTGTGTGTGTGTGTGTGTGTGAGAGAGAGAGAGAGAGAGAGAGAGTGTGAGAGAGTGAGAAAGCAACCCACCAAGTCCGAGATTCAAACCACGGTTGGCCATGTGGGAGTCCAGCGCCTTTAACCACCTTGCCACCTACTGACTCAATTTATAGTAATTTTAAATGAACGTTGTTAAGTGAAACAAGCCAGTCTAAAAAAGTTGCCATATTTCATGATTCCAAGTATATGATATTCTGGAAAATGCAAAACTGTGACGATAATAAAAGATTATGGGTCAGCAGATGTCATAGTGATTATGTTGCTGGATTCCCACAAGGTCAACCAAAGTTTGGGTCCTGAACCTGGTGGCTTGAAAACCACTCTGGGATCCTGTGTGTGCATGCCCAAGATCCCAGTTGGAAAATGGAGAAGAAGGGATTGCAGTGTGGCCATCCCCCTGAGAGGTGATTTCTCACTTTCCCTCTCAGTGTTTCTCTCTCTCCTAGGTGAGCACACATGCCCTAAGGCAAAAACCTCTAAAATAAAAGAAAAAGGTTATTGTTTGCCAAGGGTTAGGATAAAGGGTTAAATAAACAGGTGGAGCACAGAGGATTTTTAGTCAAACAATTCTGTATGATAATACAGTGTTAGATACATGTTATGTATTTGTCAAAACCTCTAGAATGTGTAATGCCAGGAGTGAACCCTTATGTAAACTGTGGACTCTGGGTGATGGTGATGTGTTACTGTATGCTAATTGATAATAAAAAATACAGTACTGTAGTCAGCATATTCATAATAGAGGAGGTAACACATGTATGAGGGTCAGGAGGTACATGAGAGCTCTTGTACTTCTAGTTCAGTTTTGCTGTGAACTACTCTAAGAAACTGTTGGAAGAAAAAAAAAAATGACTCAAGCAACGGTATGGAATACAAGTTAAACAATAAGTTAACATGGGAGAAATTGGTTAAGCGGAGACAGTACTTTAGGCAAGAAACAAAGATGGGTTAAATGACAACACTTAGCAGTAGAAACAGAAGTATTATATGTCAGAATTCAAGTTTTGTTGGTATGTAACCTAATCTACCAGAGACAACAATCACAATAATTTCTATACAAATAGATCATATATATTTTTTTGCTCCTGGCTAAATATTAGAATTACCCGGGTGTGTCTTTTAAATGTATTCATACCTACCCGCCTCTCTAGAATTTTTGTATGCTAAGACTTAGGTACCAGGACCATCAGATGGCATAATGATTACATCCCTGGACTCCCACATGGTTAACTGCGGTTCAAATCCTGGATCCAGTGGGCATGTGCGCGTGTGCCCAAGATCCCAAGAGGAGAATGGAGGAGAATGGGTTGTTGCATGGCCATCCCCCTGTGGGGTGATTTCTTGCTGTCTCTCTCTTTATCTCTCTGGGGAATGCATGTGCCCAGTAGCAAAAATCCGAAACGAAACAAATTAACAAAAACTTAAGTACTAATATTTTTAAAGCTTTCCAGATAATTGTAAACTGGAGACAAAAGGATGACCACTTTTCTAGGTCGTGAAAGGCCTTTGATAACTATGATAAGAGCTACGTGTTTACTCGTACACTGTTGCCCATCTCAAAAAACAATTTAGTAAGAATTTGAGAATTTGGGACCAGCAGTTGGTGTAATGACTTTGTCGCTGGACTCCCATGAAGTTGACTGCGGTTCGAGTCTCAGACCCAGTGGCTTAAACTCATGCTGGGTGCGTGGGCATGCATTCCCAAGATCCTGAGAAGAGAATGGAGAAGGGATTGCAGCATGAACATCCCCCCTGCGGGGTGATTTCTTGCTTTCTGTCTCTCTCTCTCTCTCTTTCTGGCGAGTGCACGTGCCCTATAGCAAAAAACTCTTCCAAAAAAAGAATTTGAGAATTCATTGTATGGTCATAAATGTATGTATATGCATGTGTATGTGTCTGAAATACAGCATATGACATATGACATATGTGTTAGAAATTGTATAGTATAAAATCTAGCTTTCACTGTCATCTCTAAAGATTGATTACATTAGCTGTAGCTTTGACTACAAGGTTTTAAGCAATCTGACGTCTTCTAACTTCTCTGTCTCATACCTTTCTTTTCTTGATCACTGGACGTGGTCCAGGGTATCACTGTGATATTCAGAGTACCAGTTTTTTCCCTTGTAGTAACATGATTTGTCTTTTTCTCTGGAATCCTCATTTCTCTGGAGTTCCCCCCCCCCCCCCTACTCTTTTTCATCTTAG
>NW_006159732.1:4008651-4027045 GCF_000334495.1 Tupaia belangeri chinensis
AGATTTTCACTGTAGGGCGCGTGCGCTCGCCAGACAGACAGAGAGAGACAGAGAGACAGAAAGCGAGAAATCACCCCCCAGGGGGGATGGTCACGCCGCAATCCCTTCTCCTCCATTCTCCTCTCGGGATCTTGGGCACGCACACACACGCGCCCGGCGTGAGTTTTAAGCCACCGGGTCCGGGACACGAACCGCGGTCGACTACGTGGGAGTCCAGCGACATAGCCATTACGCTAACTGCTGGTTCCCGGTACTGCTCTGTCTTAAAGCAGATTTTTCCTATTATTATCTGTCATCTATTAGTTTTTTTTTTTTTTTTAATTGTAAATTGTCTCTTTCCCACACTTGACTAAACTATATGAGGGCAAAAGTTTGTCTATCTGAGCCTTACTTGCCATTGGCTCTCTGGTTGCCTTGTACAATAGACATATAATATATGGGTACTCAGTATAACAGATGTATAATTTGATGGAATTCTTTTAAATTCAAAGGATTCCAGAATATGACATGTTCATATTTGTTTTTCTGAGATTTTGATAGATACAGATGGTGGAAAGTTGTATAGGTAAGAGGAAGTTGAGGGCCAGCCAGTGTTGTGATTGAGGTGGCTGTATCCCACATGCCTGACTGCATAGTTCAAGTCCCAGACTCCGTGACTTGAAAAACATGCCAGGTTGTGTATGTGCATGCCCAAGATGCTGAGAGGAGAGTGGAGGAGAAGGGATTGCAGATGGCCGTTCCCCTCAGGCGTGTTTTGTCCACCCCTCCTCCTTCTATCCCTGTATCTCTCAGGGGACCTCATGTGCCCTGTATTAAATTTCAAAGAAAAGAAAAAAAAATAAGAAAAGGAAAGGAAAGGAAGAAAGAAAAAGGAGGGAGGGAGGAAGGAAGGAAATAATGGAAGTATTTTGAGGGCAAAGAGAAAATTTTTAGCAAAGGATCATTTCATTTTTTTTATATACAAGAATGCTGACAGTGATAATCAGGGTAACCTAATTTCTTGTCCATTTGATAAGAAAGAGAAAAATATATCCCTAACTGTGGAATTTCAGTTATTTTCAGTTTTTTTGAGCAACTTTGGGTACATGTTTATTTCTAGACCAATAGATTTATAAGAAGAATGCCATGTACTGATTGGATTGGTGTAGTCACGTGAAAGGTAGGAGGGAAATGGGTAAATCAGTTATATTGTATACTGAAGATATTCAGTATGACTATGTTTGGGCTCTATGATAACAAAGGACATTAGTTGATGTAGATTCTTCATTATCTAGTCTCATTGATTAATTGGATCCTAATGGTTGTGAGGATAGAGAAATGATAGGAAGTATGGAATTCAAATTTTTTGGGGGGGAGAAAATATGTATGAGTTTAGATTTTGATATGAAATAAGAAACATGAGATTATCCTTTGCTGAGTTTGCATTAAGTGTGTTTTTGAAAGATGCTTTCCTGAAAGTTAGGAATTTAGTTTATGGGTATGGTAAAGTTCTCTAAGATGATTGCTTACAGTGAGAATGGGAGAAGAGCTTAGCAAGTCTTAGAATATTCACATTTAAGAAGTTGTTAGATGAACTGGAACTCTTAAAGAAGACAAGGAGTGGGCATAGGACAGATAGAATAATCAGAAAGCAGCATCATAAAAGCCAAGGGAGTAGATGTAAATTAAAGTTGAAAGTAGGGGATTTTTCTGGCAGTGACAAATGAGGACCACATCTTGAGAGTAACTAGGATTGTATATGCTGGAGGAGAAACATACGTATGTGCATGTGTATGTCTGCCTGCCAAAAGCTATCAGGGAATGAGGAGTTTCAGGTCACAGTTGAGGACATGAGGGGAGCCTGGTAAAGTAAGCCTGGCATTAAAGCCTGTATTTCCTTTTGAGACATGTGCCAATTCTGAAAGTGGTAGCTGAGACTACGAAAAGAACTTTCAATAGACTTTTGAGTTCAAAGAGATAAAAATTGGAGTTTCAGCCCCATGAAAAAAGAAGTATCCTAGTGACTAAACTCCTAAGCTTTGAATTAGTTATGAAAGGGACTCACTATGCTAGCAAATGTGAAATGGAAGTAGACCTAACTTTATAGAACACTGAAGTAAAAATTTTAATCATCTCAATCCTTGAGTGGATTTTGTGGTATTTTTATTGCCTCTATTTTAGCTGACGCACAGTGAAAATAAATATTCCCTGGAAAAGATGACATATTTAGAGCTTTAAATGATCTTTGTGTGCTTTTCATGTAAATGTCTGTGTCCTGTACTCATTCAGTAAAAATCAGGCATATTGGGCATTTGACACATGACTAGAAACAAATGGCAGCAACAGACAAAGAAACTTGTCCCTCAGGGGATTCATATATGGTAGATACCAGCTACAGACTTTCAAAGTGTCTATAGTGAAAGCATTAAAAAAGATGGGGTCCAGCAGGTGGCATGGTGGTTAAGGTGTTGGACTCCTGCATGGCCGACTGTGATTTGAGTCCTGAACCTAGCAGTTTGTTTTCTCTCTTTCTTTCTCTCCCTCTCTCTCTCTCACTGTCTGGCGAATGTGCGTGCCGTATTTCAAATTAAAATAATGATAATTATAATAAAATTAAATAGTTCTTTTAAAAAAGTAATAAAAAGATGGAGTTGATAAGTTTGGCAGAACTACAAACCATATAAATGTAAACATTGGTATAAATAAATGTAAATGTAAATGAATTTTATTTGCATGTGCAGATACATGTATGTACATATGCATACTCATTAATGTTAATATATATGTGTATGTATTTAAAAAATAAGAAGTGAAGCATGGAAAAAAGCATGAAAAATGATAGAAAAGCCCTTAAGATATATAGAATACAGTGAAAAGGATTAACATATAATTGGAGATCCAGATGGAAGGGAAAAAGACTGGAATGAGGGGGACCAGCAGTTAGAGTAATGGCTATGTTGCTGGACTCCCATGTAGTCGACCGTGGTTTGAGTCCCGGACCTGGTGGCTTAAACTCATTCTGGGTGTGTGTGTGTGCGTGCGTGCCCAAGAATGGAGGAGAAGGGATTGCAGCATGGCCATCCCCCCTGGGAGGGTGATTTCTTGCTTTCTGTCTCTCTCTGTCTGTCTGGCAGGCACACGTGCCCTATAGCAAAAACCTCTCCAAAAAAAAAAAAAAGATTGGAACGGAAACCATATTTGAAGATAAAATGATTTACATTTAAAAGGTGGTCTAAAAGTGATTAATAAAAGTGATTAAAAGCAGGGACCAACATGTGGCATGGAGGTTAACATAGCTGGATCCCACATCGTCAATTGTGTTTCAACTGTTAACATATAGATAAAATAATTTTTAGTTTCTATCATAGGGCATGAGCACTTGTTGGAGAAAGAGAGAGGGAGAGTGAGAAATGACCTCCGGGGGGTGGGGGGAATGGTCATGCCCTGTTCCTCATTCTCCTCTCAGGAATTTGGGCACACACTCACATGTGCCTAGTGTCATTTTGAAACTGCGGGGTCCCGTACTCTAACCACGCAGATGGCCATATGGGAGGCCATGTTGCATTGCAGTCAGCTATTTGGGATCCAGCCACCTTAACCTCGTACCATCTGCTAGTTCCCTAGTCTAGCTATATTAATAGCAAGTAAAGTAGGCAATAGAGAAAAAAGCCTTAGTAGAATTTGAGACATTTAATTATGGGCATGTGATTTATACTGTTACAATAATAACATTGGAGAAAAGATGCAGTAAATACTGTTCATTAATTCTTTTTTTGGAGAGGTTTTTTGCTATAGGGTGCGTGCGCTCGCCAGACAGGCAGGGAGAGACAGAAAGCGAGAAATCACCCCCCAAGGGGGATGGCCACGCCGCAATCCCTTCTCCTCTATTCTCCTCTCGGGATCTTGGGCACGCACGCACACGCGCCCAGTGTGAGTTTTAAGCCACTGGGTCCAGGAGGAGAACTGCGGTCGACTACATGTGAGTCCAGCGACATAGCCATTATGCTAACTGCTGTTTCCCCTGTTTATTAATTCTTACCTATTGAATTTTCAGGAAAGTCATTACACATTTTTGTATATTAAAAAAGAATCCAGAAAAATATGTCATGACTTTCTCAGTGACCTAATACGTAAGGAATAAAATCTTAACCTTTACCTCACACTGCACACATTTGAATTTAGAAATACATTACTCCGTGTTTGCCTTATGACCGAAGCTGCATGGTAGAGCAGTGGAAAAGAACATTTGTTTTCAGTATGTGATGCCAACTGACACTTGAATCCTACCTCTTTTACTTTTAAGAGAGATTTTTTGCTGAAGGGTGCATGTGCCCACTGGAGAGAGAGAGAGAGAGAGAGAGAGAGAGAGAGAGAGAGAGAAATCATCCTCAAAGGTGATAGCATCATGCCTCAGTCTCTTTTCCTCCATTCTCCTTTCAGGATTTTAGGCACATAAGCCCAACATGTTTCAAGCCACCGAGTCTGGGACTTGAACCAAGGTTGGCCATGCGGGAATCCAGTGCCTTAACCATTACACCACCTGCTGGCCCCGAATCCTACTTCATATGGGGAAGTCAGGAAACTCATGCCACATTTTTGAAAAGAAAAAACTTCCAGTGACTCAGTAAAATGTATAAAGTCAGTTCTACATGGTTTGTGGCTTTAAATGTCACAGGTAAAAATGTTTTTCTAGAAGGTAGCATATGCAAGTATGAGGGAGGTCTTCATAAATTTCATGGAAAATGTGTATTATAAAAAAAAACTATGTATGAATTTTAACACTTTTCGCACCCAGATAATGTCTTATTTTAATTTAGTTTTTATGATGTTCCTCTTTATCTTTGTGTCTTTGAATCAGCAAGCTATTTTAACAGGACACACAGGCACCACCAGCAAGAATAAGCTAGATCATTTGACTTACATTAAAATTAAGATATTTAAATTTTAGTTATTTAGGCTCATGTGATTAAAGTATAATTGTAAAATAAATACAAGCAACGTACACATACACAAATGTAAAGAATAAAAGTTAATGTTTATGTCTTTTTCATACTTTTTAGCCTGATACTAATAATAAATATAAACAAATTAAACAGTTCTGATTGTTAAAATTTTGTTAAATATTTTAAAATTATCAGATGAAAAATCAGTGCTTGAACAGAAACCTTCTAAACCAGCAGCTCCACAAGTCCCACCCAAGAAACCTACTCCACCCACCAAAGCCAATAATTTATTGAGATCTTTAGGAAGTGTGTACCCAAAGCGACCTGAAAAACCAGTTCCTCCACCACCTCCTGTAGCCAAGTAAGTTTTATCTAATTTTATTTATTTTTAAAAGTTTACTTATTACTTCTTGAGAGAGAGAGAGAGAGAGAGAGACAGCATCCTCAAAAGATTCTTGATGCTGCAATCGAACCCCAGCTTCAGCCAGACCCAGATCATGGGCACACACATTCCTGGCTAGTCTAGCCATTCTAAAAGCCTGTAAAGTACTCAGGGAGGACAGAACTGGGGACCTTTCCATGTGGGTCAGCATTGCAGAGTATAGCATTTTTCCTCTGCACCACTGTTTGGCCCCCATCACAGAATTTAAGTAAGCTCATTGATTTACTCACCTTGCACCTAAATGACTGTTGATTTTTAAAATCTCAATGTAATTTTTAAAGCATTAGTTTTCTGTATTTTCTCTATAGACTAGAATAATTATCTGTGAAATGTTAATTTTATATTCATGATAGGAGAATATACTCATTAAACTGTTTTTACTTTTCTGACTTTATCACGATCAGTAGTTTACATTTATGGAAATAGTTTTATAGGCCAGAAAGTGATCGCTATTAAGATATAAATTCTTTAATGTCATTAAATCACAGTTTTTAAAAATCATTTTTCATCTAGAAATGTTTTTTGCATGTGTTTATTTTTCTCTTTTCAGGATTAATGGGGAAGTTTCTACCATTTCATCAAAATTTGAAACTGAGCCAATGTTGAAACCAAAGTTAGATTCTGAACAGTTGCCACTTAGACCAAAATCAGTAGACCTTGATTCATTTATAAGGAGCTCTAAGGAAACAGGTAAGTAAGCCTGGGCGAAGGTTTGGTACATTAAAAAAGCTGTCAATCTCATTTTCAGAAACTATTTAAATAAGATTTGTATACGCAATTTGTGTGTTGAAAATTTGCTTACAATTTAGTTAGTCAAAGAAGAAAAATAAGTTAAAAGATGAATGAGCAAAATCTTATGGTTCTTACTGGTCAGAGGTTTCTTATCAGATGACTGAAATGGTTAAGTTTTCATACTGGTCATAGGATTAAAATGGATGTTAGAAGCTCATACATCCATTATTCTATCCTTTCACAATAGAATGAATGACCATACCACCTAGAAGACATGAATATATTTCAGTTTTATATTTAGTTTTAAAATGAGATGATATAGATTTTTAAGTCAGCACTAGATTATGTTTAATGAGACTCTTAAAAAAATTCTCCTTTTAATTTGGCGATACTGTTTCCAATATGGAGAAAAAATTTTTTTTTTAATTCTATAATGTATACCTCAGTAGATTTCATGAATCTTTTGCTAAATTTTGATTCCTAAGCTTTAGGACTGTTTTTCAATCCATTAGGCATCTTTATTTGTCTAGTCGATACTTCTTTCTCGTCTTTTTACTTGTTCTAAAATTGAAAATCGCAATGGGGGAAGTCTTAGTAAAGGTCTGTTAGGAGCATCGTACGATCATTACTTTGTAGTAATGGTTATTATTTCACATAGTGCTTTACATTTGTATTGAGTTATCTGCATTTTAAAAATCACTTTCTCATATATGGTCTTTCTAATTTTTATAATTAGGAAGCAGGTGCTATTTTTCTCTATTTTGCATCTAAACAAAGTCAGTAGACACATCAAATGTGCATAATCATATGTATTTTACAAAAGACTCCTCAAATTCTTTTTACATGAAGTGCTTCTGATGTTCTTAGTGTTTCAGTATATTTTTTAGTATCAGTGTTAACATTCAGATTTATATTTAAACTTCAAGTTAGGTAGATGCTATTACATTTTAAGTTTTTTCAGATGATCTTACTTTTTTTCCTTCTTTTCACTTTGCCAGTGAAGAGGCTCTGACTTAAAAGGGGAGCCTTTTTTTTAGTTTTCTGACTTGAATATTGAAAATTCTTTGTTATCTATTTGGATCCTGCCTACTCTGGACAAAGCCCTTATTTATTAGTATTTTTGGGGAATAGAGATACTGAATGTATTTCAGAGAAATTTTCTGAAATACATTCAGTATGTTTAATTCTAATGAAATTATCCACCTTACTCTTAAGTAAAAAGAAATCCCTTCATGTTTTATAAAATATCCTTTTTTTAAACTTAATAGAACTATATCAGTTCAGTTATTTTCTGATTTAAAATATAACTAGAAGTGTATTTCAAAAGGTAATAGTTGAAGAAAACTTGAGTATTTACACAATTTTTTTGTGATCTTTATGACAGAATTTAAATTTTAATGGAGGCCCTCTGAGAGTTGAAATAGTAATAGTTTAAATCTGTTTTATCTGTTACTATGTATCGTTCTCAAACATTTGCTTTGTTTAATAATAGTTTATTTCAAGGTAATGGAAGTTTTTAATATTTAGATAAATATTTTCTTTTCAAAACTTTGTATATGTAGTTATCAAAAGCTTAGTGCTTTATTTCTAATAGAAATAATATGATTTGGCTTCTGAAAGCCTGTGAAAAAATAGAGTAAAAGTACAAGTCTGTATTTGCAGAAAAGTTCTGAAATCCCTGCATAATTTTTTTCAGAAAATGCATTGTCTTGGGACCAGCAGTTAGTGTAATGGCTATGTCGCTGGACTCCCATGTAGCTGACCGCAGTTCGAGTCGCGGACCTGGTGGCTTAAACTCACGCCAGGCGCATGTGCGTGCGTGCCCAATATCCCGAGAGGAGAATAGAAGAGAAGGGATTGTGGCATGGCCATCCCCCCCGGGGGGTGATTTTTTGCTTTCTGTCTCTCTGTCTGTCTCTGTCTTTCTGGCGAGCGCACATGCCCTATAGCAAAAACCTCTCAAAAAAAAAAAAATTGTCTGCTAAGTTTTGGAAGACCTTGTTTTTTTAAAAAACAATTTAAACCCTTGGTGGTAGAAAAGATCTGTTTTGTACTTTGATTTTGGGCATCATTTTTATATCCATAGCAGTTATTCTTTATTTAAATAGATGAAGAGGGTTTGTAAGTAAGGTTAGAAAACTTATAATTTGTTTAATTTTATTTTCTTCAAATAAAGAAGAAAATAAACTAGAGATGCTGAGATTTACATAAATCAGAAAGCTAACAGATGTTATCCAAGCCCTAATTCTTATTTCTAAATGTGGCCTCCTCACTTAGCCCATGTAAAAGTTCAGAAGATAAACATTTGGGGAATCGAACTGATAAATAAAATAAGTAAACTTTTCTGTAAAATGTTAGTAATTTCTGATTCTGTTCTCAGGTATGACTTCACTGGTTTTAGTCACATGTAAACATTTGTGTTCAGTACCAAGTGTCTACTGAGCAAGTATCATATCCCTCAGTAGCACTGTAGGCACAGGAAGCATGCTAAGGTCAAGGGCACAGCTGCTGGCAGCAACAGAAGCTCCTCCTTGTTTCCTTTTTTCATTAAGATATCGCCTGTCCCTAATACTTGTGATGCAAAATGCTCTACCTCTCCTATATGTCACCCTAAAAAATGTATTTTGACCCAAATACAATCTCACAGTGCACATTAGATTGAAGCATAGTTTAATTTGTATTTTTCACTTAGTTTGAGATTTTACTTTTTAAAGAACATAACATGTGAAATTAGTTCTTAAACTTAAGTTTCAAAAAGTTTAAAATGTGAAAAACGTTATTATAAATGTTATTCTTTTTCTCCTGTCTCTCCTCTATTGTTAATTCTATCTCATTGTGTTTCTCTTCTCATCTATGAAGGATATTAATTCCTGGGTCAGTTTCAGTGACACAGGCAGTAGTTTACTGATCTGCAGTGCTAGAAGACATGTAGCTAACCGTGGGTTCGCATCCCTAGCACTGACCCTGAAACACATCTGACGTGTGCATGCCCAAGTTGTTCATGGTGTGATAAAACCTGGTTGAGGGGGCCTGTCTCTCTCTGTCTCTGTCCCTCTCTCTCTCGTGCACATACTTCTCTTGTGCACATTACTACCATGAATAAAATAAGTAAACTTTTCTATAAAGTGATAGAAAGTCCTCTATTCTCATGTATGATTTTTCTATTTTCAAAGCCACACATAAACATTTGTGTATATATGTAATTATATGTATATACAAGTGCAGACTCTGACTTTAAAAAAAATGTTGTATAGGAGAGAAAGAGATTAATTTTTGATAGGGTCTTGTCGTGTTGCAATCCTTCTGCCTCGGTCTTCCTGCTAGCTAGGCCCACAGGTGCGTGCCAAGTTGCCCTGTCTGTTTTAGCTTGGTCTGGGAAATGAACTCAGATCTTCCTTGTGACCTCTGCCTTTGAGTAGCAGTGTTTTGGCAACTTGCCACTATTTTAGCTAGGACTAGATTTTGACTTCTATACATATAAGAAAGACATTTCTAGGATACTTAATCATGTTTTCTTTTTTCTTTTAAACACCATGACACAAATTCCCCTATATATATATCTTAATATGTTTATGTTATATGGTACAAATTTAAGAGCTCTTTGGAACCATGTTTTACATTTATTTTCTATTTTCAGGTATTTCAAAAATCAGTTCATTTCTAAAATAGTAAATTATCTGATAAGTAAACTTATTTTCAAATTAGTTTTAAAGTGAAAGATAGAAAATTTAGTTGTGATAGAGCCATATACATTGTTAGAAAGACCAGTGATGACATGTTCTTAGAGTATAGTGTATTATCTTTTGGTTTTCTTTCTGTGATAAATTCTAGGATTAAAAGAAAGTTAGAAAAGTGAAAGCATTCATTGGTGAATAAAAAAATTCTCTTTTTATTTGTTAGTTAACCTATTTTTTTAAATTGCCTTGTAAATATTTAGTCATCATTTCTTCCAGTAAGATTTTATAGATGTTACAAAAAGTGAGCCTATATCTAAACTAGGATTTTTAAAAAAATTAGTCTCTAACAGCAGTTTTCCTGATCAGATGTTATAGAAAGTATCCTATAAGGCACTAATGACTTTTTAATTCTTTACATATATACATATATATAAATGATGAATTGAGTCATTTTTCGTAGTGAGCTAATATAAAATAAAATTTGGCACATTTTTCTTTGATGCCATACATTTAAAATGGTGTCCTTCATTGTAATTACTGTCATGTGCTAAAGACTAAAACTTGATTGAAAGGTGATTTAATTTAATTATAACTATATTATGAGATGTTAACATACTGATTTATTACTCTGGCCTCTTTAAGCATTAAGCCATCCTTTTGCAATCTGTGGTGTTCAGTGAGTAATAACAAGGCTTCTATTTCTAGCTTAGTATATATTCAAATTAATAGTAATATTAATTTTCTTTTTGAAAGGCAGAGGAATAAATCTAAAATCTAATACACATTTTATATAAGTTTAGATAACCTGTAGTAGCTATATGCTGAACATTGAAATGGTTCTATTCATTCTACAACTGTTCCTTTTTCCTGCTTTGTAAAATAATTTTTTTGGTTTAGTCTTTTTTCTAGACATTCCTATCCTTGACTTTTCTTTCCAGATTTTGTTTCCTAGCCTGTTTGCCATGTTTCCCTTCTTACGTGTCAGGAAATTAACCTACCCTTCTCCATTTTGGTAAGATGACAATTTATGAAAGAAATCACAATAATATATTCAGTATAAATAGGTGGTGCACATTGATTTTTTTTGTAATTTTACTGAAAGTGTACATGTTTGTCTGTCTATTTATTCTAACCCTTTTGGTTTTCCATTTTAAAATAAAATAAAATTTCATTTTAGAAAAAGTTTTTCTAGTTAGTTTCAAATGTTCTCTTGAGAATTTTTTTTAATTGGCAACTGTAAAAATTATTTTCTCTAAAAGTTGGACATTTCACTTTTAATCAATTCAGTCTTCCTAGCAACATATAAAAAGTATAAGTGACTGGCAGTATGACAAAAGTAATTTCAAGAGTTAAGTGGTTGTCACGCCTTTTCTGCCATGTGTGCAGCATTAAGTATATTGTTACCATCCTGTGTAAATTTAAAAGCATTTCTATGTATCATGAATCTGAAATGTGCACTGTTCCATTTTACTAACTTAATGACTTAAATGGAGAACCTGAGAGTGTTTTAGAATAGTCAAAGTATTTGTCTTGGTGTTATAGCCCAAAACTGGACATAAAGAAGGCATTTCACATGAGCATGGTGTACAGTTTTGTAAATCTATGTTTTATTTACCCTTTCAGTTTCATTTTTCTCATCTCTTATGTTTTATTTTTTTTTCCCTGCAAGTTGCTTAAATATGCATTTGAAAATAATGTCTGTAGGCCAAAGCGATTGGATTGTATTTCTTAAGGTGTTTTTTTTTTTTTAAGGTTGTTAATACACATTTGTCAATGTAAAAAGAAGTTTTTAACTTTTCAAACTATAACATTTTTAGCATACCATTTTAAAAATTGTTTATGATATTTACAAATAAAATCACATATATTTAAATATTTATCTAAATCCGTCCTCTTTTATATTATGTAATGCATTTTCCATTGAAGTTACTTATTTCTTGCTATGGTTTGTTATATTTTATAATTACTTAAAACTATCTAAAGACTCAAAGCAAAAATTAAACTGAGCATATGAGAGTGTCTGTTGTGAGGCTTAGTGACTTGATAAGATAACACATAAAATAACCCATTAAAAGAAGTTAACAGTATTCAGCAAATATTTCTAGTTGTTATAAAATGCATTGTCAAATAGTGATGCCTCTTTTTCTGTCAGTCTTCCATCCCTTAAATTCTTTAAGTATATTACCTCGAATATGAGAGTTGAATAAATTGTTTAGGATGGTGACGATGAGCATCTTTAAGACTTTTGAAAGAAATAACCAAATCACTTAGTTGGGACATCTAAATGTCTGACAGAGTATTGGAAACATTGAGGCAAATGGTAATGTGAGAAATGAATCCAGACCTGAAAGATTAGATCGAAGATACCTCCTATACAGAACATTGTGGCTATAGTTAATATCTCTAATTTGGAATCTGGGCTAAACGAAGGTTACATTGACTATAGAAGTATCTAAACTTTATGATTAGGGTTCACATGTCTTTTTGATGTCTGAATTGCCTTTAATTTATAATTATCTTACGATTTTTAAACATGGTAATGCCTAAGCAGAAGTGCAGTGAACTATAAACAGTTGAATCTCAGCTACAACATACTGTGCGTATGTATATATATATATATATATATACACACACACAAGGCATGTTAAATCATGCTTTCAGACCTTGCATTGGGAAGTGCAAATGATAAGTATGAAGATGCCAGATATAGTTGAACCCTTAAAATTTGTATATTAGTCCACTACTTGAAACCTAAAAGAAAATTCCCATGTGAATTTTCTGATATAATTGATTAATAAAAAATAGATTGGAGCCAGCTGCTTTTATAGTGGTTAAGGCAGCTGAATCCCACATCGCCAACTTGCGTGGTTTGAGTCCCAGACCTGGTGACTTGAAAAACATACCAGGCACTTGTGCGTATGTGCATAAAACCCCAAATGGAGACTAGAGGAAATGGGATTGCAGTGTGGCCTTCCCCCCACTGGGTGGAGATTTCTCAGTGTTCTTCTTTTTCTCTTTGGCAAGCACACATGCCATATAGCAAACTAATAATTAATAAAAATAAATAAATACAGTAGGGTTTTTTTTTAATAAGCAAGAACTTAAGATGACAGCTTTTTATACTACTACAGTTTATGGTACAGATTTATATTTCGATAAGAACTTTTTGTTGAGTCTAGGTTTCTATTGGAAGCATAAACTTTTTGTTGTTAATAGTCTATATACCAGGTAAAAAAGTTTTGTTTTTATTTTCAAATAAGGGCAAGTGTTGTTTTCCAAATGCATATGAGAAGCAAGGTTGACTTGTGAGCCCTTCAAAGTAGTGACACTCTTTTTAATTTATAGTTTGTTCTAAAACCAGAAACTTTTTTTTTTTTGCTGTTTAAACTTAGTTATCTTTTAGTAGATAATGTTTATTTTTATTCTCTAGATGTTGTAAATTTTGATGACATAGCTTCCTCAGAAAACTTGCTACATCTTACTGCAAATAGACCAAAAATGCCTGGAAGGAGATTGCCTGGCCGCTTCAATGGTGGACATTCTGTAAGTTACACTTTTTAGTGTAAAAATCAGACGGTTTAACACAGAGTTCATTTAAAGATAAATTAGGATTTATAGCTCTACCTAAGTTTAAAAATCAGAAAGGTAAGTTGTTGTACTCAAGTGGCAAATGCTAATATTGGAGATTTAAGGAGATAGATGTATTCATTTCATCAGGACTTGGAAATGGACAGTTTCAGAAACAAATAAAAAGTTACAATTAGATCATTAACCACAGAGCACAGGGTCATAGGGGAACAGGGAACCTATTTAATACAACCATCCAGCAATAATGAATAGAATGAACAGTTAATACCTGCTTAAGGAAATAATGAGAAAAAATTCCCCCCCTGACCTAGTCAGTATTTTTGTAGCTATTCCCAGTGTCTAAATGTATAACTTTTAATGTTTTCTGTATGTTGTCTGGAATACTGGTGGTACTTTAATGTTAATATGTTAATTCTTAAACACTATGGTGAGGAAAATTCTCTTGATAAGAGGTAAACTAATTTTGCCTGCAAATATATGTACATGCGTTGTTTAGCTTGAGATTATGTAAAATCATATTAACAGTATTACAATATTAGGGAGAGTAGTAGCTGAAAACAAAGTGATAAAATAGGTTTGTTATCCAAATGCCAACTATCTTTTTCTTCTTTGGTCTATTTTGTCTCTTCATTTTAAAAATTATCATTTAGCCAACTCAGAGTCCAGAAAAAATCTTGAAGTTACCCAAAGATGAAGATAGTGCCAACATAAAATCATCTGAATTTAAAAAGGATACATGCTACCCTTCAAAGGTAAGGTGCATTGTGGTCTAAGAATTGTATAAATTCTAGAATTCTTTTTTTTTTTTTTTGGAGAGGTTTTTGCTTTAGGGCGCTTACACTTGCCCAAAAGACAGAGACAGATAGAGACAGAAAGAGAGAAACCACCCCCCAGGGGGGACATGCGCCCAGTGTGAGTTTAAGCCACCAGGTCCAGGACTCAAACTGCGGTTGATTACATAGGAGTCCAGCGACATAGCCATTATATCAACTGCTGGTCCCAATTCTAGAATTCTTTATGAACATCAAAATTACGGAATTTAAACTGCCTTTAAAAAGAGTTATTTTTTTCTGTTAAGAAATAAAATTCCTGTGGAAAAATTTGAGTTTTTAACTTAAGTCACACTGTTTTCTGTAGATGTTTTTTTTGAGAGATTACATTATTTTAAATGAGTCATATGTAAATTTTAAATATTTTATTTTCTCTAAGGCATAGATTTGTACATTTATTTTTCCATTAAACATAAACTCTTGAGGTTAAAAGCCATCACTTGTTTATTTCTTACCTAGCTTGGTTTGACAGCATATTTAAGTACTCATTATATAGTGTAATGAATGACAGAATACATGGATTCTTCTGTCTGTATTACATGGCGTTGAGTGTTTTTTCCTAAACATTTGCCCTTTTTTTTCTTTTCTTTTTTCTTTTCTCTTTCCTAGGTTTTTCCCATAGGCTATGTGCTCTCTGGAGACAGAGGGAAGGGGAGAAGTCCCTCCTCCCCTACCCTGGGAAGCTGGCCATGTCACAATCCCTTCTTCTCTGTTCCCTTCCTGGGATTTTGGGCACACATGCCTGGTGTGATTTTTTTCAACTCACCAGGTCTGGGACTTGAATTGCAGTCAGCCATGTGGGAATTCTGTCTTAACCACCATGCCACGGCTAGCCCCAGCCTTTGCCATTTTTATTTAAAATAATTTTTACCTCAACTGATACATATTTAAGATGGTCATGTTTCCTCCAAAGTTATTCTTAAATTTTATTCTAAAGCATTTGGTTGCTCTTTCAGTGTATTACATATACTCAATCTGATTGTTTTATCTGTCATAGGCCTATTAAAATTTTGCTAAATACCAAGTTATTTCAGTAAAACAGTAAAGGGGTGCCAGGCTATGTATTTAACACCTTCTGTGAACTTACTAAATTCTTCATAACTTTAAAGTTTAGCTCTTTGGCTATTCTAAACGATAAGTATATAATATGGAAGATCAAAATAACACTTTAATAATGCTGATATATTTTGCTTTCACATGTTGCTTTAGGCAAATCATTCATAGGATAAATCTGATGCATTTCATATTTTTCCCTTTTTTTTTTTTTTTTAAATAGAGCCGTTATCATTTCTCACAAAAACCCGCTAGTGAGAAAGCAAATTTTCTGTTTGGTATTCTGATGGTTTTTCCAGTTATGAATATCAAACTTTTTTGAATTTTAATATTTCCTTTCTATCTTGAAGTATTATTTTAATTATCTTCTTGTAAAAATAGGTTGAACTTAAATGTATAGTTAATTCAAATCAGAAAAATATTTTTATTGTGTTTTCAGCCATCTGTGTATCTTTCAACATCTTCAAGTGCTTCTAAAGCAAATACATCTGCTTTCCCAACTCCGGTAGAAGTCAAAGCTAAAATAGAAACAGATGATGGGAAAAAAAATTCCCTTGATGAACTTAGAGCCCAAATTATTGAACTGCTGTGCATCGTAGAAGCAATGAAAAAGGATCATGGGTAAGTAGCCTGTGTGAGTACTACTTAAAACATGTGTAAAGAATTCTTTTGTGGAAAACTCAGGGAGACATTGGGGTAGGCAAAGACTTCTTAAAAGCACATGCAATAATCCCAAAAATAGACAAGTGTGATTACATCAGATTAAGAAGTTTCCGCATAGCAAAAGAAACAGTGATTAGTGTGAATTGACAACCTTCAGAATGGGAGAATATTTTTGTAAAGTATCCTTCAGATAAGGGACTGATAGCCACAATACACAGGGAGCTCAAATGGCTTACTCCCCCCCACCCCAAAATGATGAACCCAATTTAAAAGATGAGAAAATGAGCTGAAAAACCGACTCTCTAAGGAAGACATACTAACAGCCAAAAAGCATATGGAAAAATATTCAAAAAGATCAAAATCCACCTAACCCCAGTTAGAATGACTAAGATTAAAAATAAACAGTAAACGATAAGTGCTGGTGGGGCTGTGGTGAAAGGGGGACTCTCCTGCACTGCTGGTGGGAATGTAAATTGATTCTCTAACCACTGTAGAGAACAGTATAGAGATCCCTCAAAGATCTACAAATAGAACTACCGTGTGTGTGTGTGTGTGTATATATATATATATATATATATACCCCATTCATTTTGTAAATGCAAAATGAATGGGGTTGCTATATGTGATTTCTAAATCCTCCTCTTAACTCTGATGAAAGTTTTTGATAATAGTATATGGTTAGACATACCTTAACTGAAAATTAGATCTCTTAGAACTAAAATAATGTTCTTTTTAAATTGTTCCCACACGTGTTTGCCAGAGAGATAACATGTGAGCACACTCCCAAATGGGCATTATCACATATAATTCCTTCTCCATTTCTCTTTCCTGTTGGGATTTTAGGCATACATCCATCCATGCTCACTGTTTTTTGTTTTTTTTTTTTTTTTAAGAGAGTTTTTTTATATTGGTTTTTGGTTTTTTTTTTTTTTTTAAGAGAGATTTTTGCTATAGGTACTTGTGCCTGTCAGAGAAACAGAGACAGAAAGCAAGAAATCAACCCACAGGGGATGGCCATGCCACAATCCCTTTTCCTCCATGCTCCTCTTGTGATATTGGGCATGTATGCACGTGCCCAGCCTATTTCAAGCCGCCGGGTCTGGGACTTGAACCATGGTCAGCCATGTGGGAGTCCAGCGACATAATCGTTGCGCCATCTGCTGGTCCGCCAGTATGTTTTTTTTTTAATGCAGTGATGGCTGGGATTGAAACCAATATCAGCCAAGTGGGATCTGGCTTCCTTAACTACATTAGGCTACAGCACAGGCTAAAATCAATTTGAAAAACCACCTACTATGTAGCTCGTGTCCCTTTTTTAAAATAAAGAAATAAAGTTTCAGAGAAGTGGCCTAACATCACATAGTTCTTAAATGACAGATTAAATCATGGTTATTTAACCCATGTCTTTGTCCTCTATTGGTTTAGAATTTTTTTCTTTAATCATTAGTATTTAAATTTTTAAACTCGTTAGCATTTTGGACATCCTGCAGATGCCAAGTAGCAAAAACAAATGAAATCAAACAGATCAAAGCTAATCTAATTGAACTGAGAATGAAGGTGTTTATTCTTTTTCTTCAATTTCCTCTCCAAATGGATTTCTTCATAGCCAAAGGCCATGTTACTTGGGAGCCCAATTTTATCCTTTCTCCCCAGTTCTGTTAATCTAGAATTTTTTTTAATTAAAAACAATATTGATAGGATGTATTTGTAGTCTAAGAACACTTACATGTCTCTTAGATGAAAACAAAAAAATGTATATATATATATATTTTTTTTTTAATTAAAAAATATTTTTAAGGTGTTTGTCATAAGGCATGTGTGCTCATCAGAGAAAAATAGTGAGAGAGAAAGTGAGAAGTTGCCTCCTGGGGTAATGCTCATGCCTACAATCCTTCTTTTTCATTCTCCTCTTAGGATTTAGGGCACACACACCTAGGTTGTTTTTTTTTTTTTAATTTTTTTTTTTTTTTTCAAGTTTTTGCTCTAGGGTGTGTGCGCTCGCCAGACAGAGAGAGACATAGAGACAGAAAGCGAGAAATCACCCCCCAGGGGGGATGGCCATGCTGCAATCCCTTCTCCTCCTTTCTCCTCTTGGGATCTTGGGCACGCACTCACACGTGCCCGGCGTGAGTTCTAAGCCACCGGCTCCGGGACGCAAACTGCGGTCGACTACATGCTGCAGTCCCTTCTCCATTTCTCCATCCTGTCAGAATTTTGGGCCCACAAGTACACACCACCCACTGTTTTTTAAGCTTCTGTGACTAGGACTTTAACCATGAGAGTGGGTGATGGAGGGGCATGTAGTGTCTAACTACCCTTAACCGCTAGACTTTGGAGTTGGTTCCCAAATATTTTTAACATCTTCAGTTCCTCTGAAAAATGCTATTGGATAGCAAATTTTTAAAATCTAAAAATGAACAAATTTATACTGATGAAAAGTGATGTGAGTTTATACTTCAACGTAAACTAATTTAAAATATGTGGCGA
>NW_006159732.1:4027076-4044439 GCF_000334495.1 Tupaia belangeri chinensis
GTCAGAAGTTTATATACACTATTGTTGCATTTATATGAAGTTGAAAAAACTTAAAAACCAGAAAATATGAATATATATATATATACACACACACACATATTTTTATTTAATATATGTGGAGAGTAAAATTTGAAAAGTAAATTAACAGTAAATACTGCAAAACTTTTCTTGTAAAAGAAAAGATGGAATTGAGGGAGACAAGGTCACATGGAGTATCAGAAGTACTAGTAATATGTGAGTACTTCAAGAAGTTCATGGAAAATGGAGTTTTCAAGTATGAGTTTATTTCAGTGCAAAAACTTTAAAGTCCACATAATTTTTTGGGGAGGCAGGGGTATAGGACTTATGCATATGAGACAGAGAGAGGGAAAGTGAGAAATTACTTCCCAGTGAGCATGACCACACAGCAATCCCTTCTCCTTCAGTCTCCTCTTGGGATTTTGGGCATGCACACACATGCGTAGCCCGGCATGATTTTCCATTCACCAGGTTCAGGACTCAAAACTGCAGCTGGCCATGTAAAATTCAGTACCTTAACTTATATGCCACTTGTTGGCCCATGCACAATTTTTTAATTATCTGTTTCCAGGAACTCTTTGAAGAACCTGCATATTTAATTTCTTAAACAGATTTGGAATTCTTAGTATTTAGTTTCAGTATAAGACTTATAATACCGAATACATAAATAGTCTGTGCATTCAGTATTATTTATTTATTTATTTATTTTTAAGACATTTTTGCTATAGGGTATATGTGCTTGCCAGAGAGAAAGAATGTGAGAAATCATGGGGGGGTGGGGAGACTGTCACGCCACAATCCCTTCACCTCCATTGTCCTCTTGGGATGTTCGGCATGAGTTTTAAGCTGCTGTGTCTGGGGCTCTAACTGTGGTCGACTATGTGAGTCCAGCAATGGAAACATTACACTATCTGTGGTCCCCAGTTTTAAAATTGAATATGCAGAGAGCACATCATTAAAAAATGGGAGATCGGGACCAACAGTTAATATAATGGCTATGTCGCTGGACTCCCACATAGTCGACCGCGGTTTGAGTCCTGGACCTGGTGGCTTAAACTCATACCAGGCGCATGTGCGTGCGTGCCCAAGATCCCGAGAGGAGAGTGGAGGAGAAGGGATTGTGGCATGGCCATCCTCCCTAGGGGGTGATTTATCACTTTCTGTCTCTGTCACTCTGGTGAGCACGCATGCCCTATAGCAAACAACAAACTTTCAAAGAAAGAAAAAAAGGGAGATTGACGTGGAGAAGTTGATAGAAATACATCAATACTCTGTTCAACAGAAAAGTTTCAGAATAAGGTGTATAGTTGAATCTCATTTTTATAAAAGGAAAGAATATTATTAAAAATTACACATTTTAAGAATAATAAAAATTTGATAATGGTATTAAGTAGCACATCTAAAAGCAAATATTAGAATAATATAACACTATTAAGTATAGATAAATATTCTAGAAATGAGGCTTAATTTAGATTTAAATGTAGTATATAGTAATCTTAGATCATTGAGTAATTAGGAAAGAAGCATTATTTAATTTAGGGATAAATTTGGAAATGCTAAGTTTGCTTAGATATACCTATTTTTTTGTTTGTTTGCTTTTTTAAGTTCTTATTTCTTTCTTTTTCACAAAAGAGATACATAAACACACATATCCTTGATAGAGTTTTATAAGTTGTGACTCCCCATTCTGCCAGCCAGCTAGCCAGGGTCATATCTATGTTCAGGTTGACCCGTGATCCAAACCCCTGGTTTTCTACATGGCTTCTGACATTACAGAGTGTACCCTACTGCTCTGCAGTGGACTAAGATATCTCTTTATACCACATATCAAAATAAGCTCTAGATAAATTTGAATTAAATAATTACTTTAAAAAGTATAGTCATAAACCAGCAAGTGGCACATAGCATTTACATCGCTGGAATCGCAAATGGCCAACTGTGGTTTGAGTCCAAGACCTCATGGCTTCAAACTCACGCTGGGCATGTGTGCATACATGCCCAAGATCCCAGGAGGAGAATAGAGGAGAAGGGATTGCAGTGTGGCCCTCCCCAAAGGTAATTTCTCGCTTTCTGTCTCTGGCAAGTACACACAGTCTATAGCAAAAATCTCTCTCAAAAGAATACATTCATTAGGAAGCAATAGAAAATTTACCTTTATTTTAGAAAAATTACTTCCTACTCATGGGGATATTTTAAAATAATTTGTGAAAAGGCATAATGTAGAACATAAAAGCTGGGGAAGTAAGTGTGAATAGATAAAAATATAGATTGGAAGGGAATACAGAAAATTGAGATCATGAATTAGTGAGATGTTATTGACTGGAGCTTTTGGTTGGTTTTAGATTTTAATGTCATATTTAATTTTTTTTTTCTTTAAGGTTTTTACCATAGGGCCATGTGTGTTTGCCAGGGACAGTGAGAGGGAAAGTATAAAATAACTCCTCAAGGGTATGGCCATGCTGCAGTCCTCCTGGGATTTTGGACGTGCATGTACATATATCTGGCATGAGTTTCAAGTTGAAAGGTCCAGGACTTAAACCGCAGTTGACCGTGTGTTTCTAGTGCCTTAACAACTATGCCACATGCTAGCCCTGTAATATTTAATTTTTAAAATAGAGAAAAAGTTAGAGTGTAGATTATCTTATAAATTGTAATTTGCCTTGTTTGTAACATGTTGATTTTCATTTTAACATATCGCTTCCATTCTAGAGTTTCTCACTGAAAATGCATGATAGCTGAATGTAGAAAATGGCTTTTAAAGACAGGATATTTCTTCCTTTATTTTGTCATGAGCTAGTCAATTAATGTCATGTCGATTTGCCATGGTTTTGTTAAACTTTTTTTTTTTTTTGAGAGGTTTTTACTACAAGGCGTGTGCGCTCACCAGAAAGACAGAGATAGACAGAAAGAGAAGAAATCACCCCCCAGGGGAGATGCCCACGCTGCAATCCCTTCTCCTCCATTCTCCCCTCGGGATTTTGGGCATACACACACTTGATGTAAGTTTAAGCCACTGGGTCTAGGACTTGAACCGCAGTCAACTGCATGAAAGTCCAGTGACATAGCCATTGCGACAACTGCTGGTCCTGGTTTTGTTAAATTTCTGTTACATTGAGCCATTCAAATTAGTGACTGAAATTTTTCTCAGTCCACATGGTTATAGCCTTAAAATTTTTTCTCCATAAACTTGTTATCTTATTAAACAACAAGATCCTGTTAACATTAGTTAGATTGTTTATTTGAAAGAATTAACTGTAATACATACTTTATTTGTAGGAAAGAACTGGAAAGACTACGAAAAGATTTGGAAGAAGAAAAGGCCCTGAGAAGTAATCTAGAGGTAATTTATTTCTCCCAGCACTGACATTTGAAACATAAACTGACATGATTTTTACCCTAGTCCAACTGGATGATTGGTTAAAATTATGCTATTTTACCTGCTGCATGGTAGCCTAAATTTCTTGCTGACTTTTAGTTTCAGTCTGTTCATTCATGCAATAGGTTTTTTTTTTTTTTTGAGAAGTTTTTGCTACAGAGCGCATGCACTCGCCAGAAAGACAGAGACAGAAAGTGAGAAATCATCCCCCCAGTGGAGATGGCCATGCCGCAGTCCCTTCTCCTCCATTCTCCTCTTGGGATCTTGGGCACATACGCACACGCACCCGACGTGAGTTTAAGCCACATGGTCTGGGACTCGAACCACAGTCAACTACATGGGAGTTCAGCAACATAGCCATTATGCTAACTGCTGGTCCCGCAATAGATATTTTTTAAGCACTAACTCTAGTAGTGTGTGAACCACCAATATGTTTGTGAAGAAAACAGGCCTCTTTAAGATAGTCTTCAGTCTTCCTCAAGTTATATTTGGTTGGTGGAAAGTCACAATGCTTTTTTCTGTAGAAAAACAAAAATATGTCATGACCTTCTCAATGGCCTGATATTTCTCTCTTCCCCTCCCCGTCCCTCCCCTCCCTCCTCTCCTCTCCTTTCCCCTCTTCTCTCTTCCCTCTCCCCTCTCTCCTCTTTTCTTTTATATTTGTGTATTTTATTCTGATATCTTTGTTTTTACTTCTTTTTAACTTCCTTAATTTTCTTTTTCTGTTTATCTCAAGAGACGTGTGCTGCCTTTTTTTAAAGATTCTTCCCATTTTTTATTTAGGCATTTCATTTTCCTCCCTACTTTTTATCTTACTCTTCTGTCTGGTTTACATTGGTGAATAACTTTTGACTTCTAAATTAATTATCATTTAACTTAGCACTTGTTGTACATTATCTTGTTAGGTACACATAACAGCTTATAAGGATTATTGTTCCTTTATTAGGGTGAGAAAACCAGGGTTTAGAGTGATGAAGCCATAGCAGCAGAGCTGAAATTTGTGTTTATTTATGTTTTTGCCATAGTATATGTGTGCTCACTGGAGAGAGAGAGGGTTGAAAGTGAAATCCTCTCCTGCCCCAGGGGTTGGGGGATGGCCACTCTGCAATCCCTCTTCTTCCATTCTCCTCTCATAAGTTTGGGCACACACACACACACACACATGCCCAGTGTCTTTAAGCCACTGGATCTGGTACTCGAACCATGGAGTTGGCCACGTGGGATCCAGTGCCTTAACCACCGTGCCACCTGCTGGCCCCATGAAATTTTTATTGTTCTTAACAGAAGTAGCTAGACTTTAGAACCTTTGCTCTTAGGGATTAAGTTATACTACATGAGCTTCAGTCAATCACTTAACCTCTTTCAGCTGTTGTTAGTTTAGTTCATGAGCAAGAGAGAAAGAAATTCAGCACCCTCAAGAGGGTGCTCATACTTTGACCTCATCCCCTGCCCAGCCTTAGCCATTCCTATGCCTGGTGTACTCTTGGAGGTGTGTGGATGTGAACACGGACCCTTTCCACGTGGATTATACTTGCAATGTGTTGAGATTTACTGCACCACCACTATGCAGTCTCCAACCCTCTTTTATTATTGAGATACTAAAAGGTAGCCTGTAAGTTATCGAAACTCAATATTTTTCCTCTTATATCTAACATATCTTCTTTATTGGCACCTTCATTTCTTTGTATGGAAGTACTCATTTTTCCCCCTTCCTTACTCAGAAACAAAGATGAGCTCCTTTTCAATTTTAGCTGCCCTGTTGATCTCCTGTAGTTGTTTATTTCATTTGGATTTTGCTATAAAACAAGAACAACCCCCAGGCCGCTCAAAAAAGAAAAACCCACCTACGTTTGGTCTTTAATTTTTTATCTTCAATTCATTTGTTAATTCCTTGCATTTTAGATTGGTTTATGATGCTAAATCCAGTATTTCCTTGGTTTCTGTAGAATTTCACCTTTTTATCATTGTCACCCTATAGAAGCTTTATCTGAGTTTAGGTGATATATAGTCTCTGTCTTCCTTTTTTTGTACTTAAATGTTCTTTCTTTCCTAATTTAGCTTTTGAATACATCTCATAAATCTCATGATTAGTTCTATTGCATTTCCTCATTCTTTTTCCAGCTTCTAGCTCATGTTTCTAGCTATTAGCCCTCTTGGATGTTCCATTGTGAATTTAGATTTCCTGTGTTCCCAGTGTAATTTGTATCATCTTCCTTTTCATTTCTGTTTCTGTTATTCTTCTAGTTACGTAGACGTAGACATGGTATTTTGGTTCTCTTTTTATTCCGTTCACTTTCAGAAATTTTAGCTTTACCTCCTAACCTTTATCTTTTTATTTCCGTGTTCCTCTTGTTCTGATGGTCTTTTTCTTTTTATTTTAGCTTGCTTCTTGAGTTTCTATCACTTTTATTTCAGACTAATTTCTCCTTGCTTAGGTATTTTCAAGAGTTTTTCTCTTGCTTGTTGTATTAAGTTCAAACTTAATGAGATCTATTCTGGTCCTAGTTTATTTTCTCATTTGCTGTTTCTTCATTGGGCCTTACAGATGATTTGTCTGATTTTTAATCATACTTGCACTGCATTTTCCTGGATTATCCTTTTGCATCATTATGATCTTCCTTTTTGCTTATTTGTTTTTATATATCAGAGAAAGAGAAATTGATTTTTTTTTTTAAGTTTCTTTTCTTTTGTGAGAAAGAGGGATCCTTGACAGAGCCTGCCATACTGTAGTTCTCCCACAGTCTTCCAGCCAGCCAGGGTCATAGACACACATCTAGGTGTGCCTGGCATGTTCAGACTGCTTGGACATTTGTACTCTGAACCTTCCTGTATGGCTTCTTTATCACACAGTACAGCTCTACTGCTTGTGCCATCCTAGCTGGGCCAGAGTTTCTTCATATTTTGAAGATCTAGCTTAAGCAGTCAATACCTACATTAAGTTGGTACCAATGTTCTTCTAATTAAAAGTAATTTAGTCTTCCAAATTCACTTGTCCTCTAGTTTTGTGAGAGATGTGTAAGTAATAATTTTCTGTCTTATCATTGTTACGTTATTTTCCCGTTTTGCCTATTTTCTAGCCTGTATGATTGTTTGGTATGAGATCCATGTCTATTTCAGTATGATGCTGGAGGGTGATAAAAAGGACCGATAATGAACGTGAATATAAAAGTGCTAGAAGAGAAACTCTAGCAATATAAGTATTTGCCCAATAACCAGATTTATGTTACAGATAGTTTGTAAGGATTATTATTGACTTTGCATTCTGGGATGTTCTTTCCACTCCCTACTCCCTCCTTTATCCATACTTTTTTTCTTGTTCTATGCATCTTTGTCTATTGAAATTGGTATGCTTAGGTAATAAATCTTTGGAATAATTTGTTAGGCTGACGATAAAAGATATCTTGTCTCAATCCAGGCTGAAAACCAAATTTTGTTCCAATTCAATGCTGCTAAAACATGTAGCTAATAATCATATTATTTACAAAAATCAGGACACCCTGAAATATACCATTCTTGGATGGTTGGAAATCCTCAGGAGATTGTGCATATATCAGAATTATAATTTTTGATTGCATCAAAATCCTCATTATTTAATAATGAACTATTGTCAGAGGTTAGCCAAAGCATGTATGATTATGCACATTGTTTGAAGGGGAAAGATGGTGGCATCAAAAGAAGGCAAGGCCTAGATTTTTCATGTGTGGCGAAAGGTTAAAAAATGATCAAAATAAAGAATTAGAGGGCCAGCAGGTGGCATAGAGGTTAAGGCACTGGACTCACATGCTGACTACAGTTCAAGTCCCAGACCTGGCTGCTTAAAACTCAGGCCAGGCAGGTGTGTATTCATACCCAAAATCCTGATAGGGGAATAGAAGAGGAGGGATTACAACATGGCTATCCCCCTATGGGGTGATTTCTCACTTTCCCTCTCTCTCTCCAGCAAGTACACATGCTGTATAGCAAAAATCTCTTGAAAGAAAGAATTAGAAAGACAGTCTATGGGGCCAGCAGGTGGTGTGGTAGTTGGGGCGCTGGACTCCCATGTGGCCAAATACGTTTTGAGTACTGGACGATCTTGGGGCTTGAAACTCACACTGGGCATGTGTGTATGTGTCCAAAATCCCAGAAGAGTGGAAGAGAAGGGATTGCAGTGTGACCATCCCCAGGGGGGGTGATTTCTTACTTTCCCTCTCCATGTCTGTTTCTCATTCAGGTGAACACACGTACCCTATGAATAAAACCTAAAAATGAAAATGAAAAGAAAAGACAGTATACGTGCTGTGGGCTTTGGAGGCCTAGACCTTGCCAATATAAGGCTCTTGTCACTTGCCAGCATGGGAGCATCAGCATACTGTTTAATGTCGTAGAGCTGCAACTTAGTCTTTTATAATATTTCAGAATTAACTAGCTCTCTGTAGTTATGGTGAAAATTTAATAAACTGAGTTTCCCCTTAATGTTTCTTTTGTTAAGAATTTCTGTTAAGTGAAGAATACCATCTGCCTCAAAGCAAACATACTTCCAACTTGTTGACTGAATCTTAGTTATATTCATGGGTTTTCAAGATACAGATGGTAGTAAGGTAGCTGGATTCCACATGGCAGACTGCAGTTGGAGGACCCACCAGCTTAAAAAACACATTGGGTGTGCACCTATGTCCGATACCCCAAGAGGAGAATGGAGGAGAAAGGGTTGTTGCTAGACCATCTCTCTCCACCCTTGGGTGCTTTTGCACTCTTTTTGTCTCTCCAGTGAGCACACATGCCTTATAGCAACTTTTTAAAAGAGATAATTTATTTTAGCATACAAAGGACTTCAAAAAAGTTTATGGAAAAATGGAATTAAAATACAAGTTTATTTTAGTACCAACATTTTTAAAAACCAAATATGTTTTTCATAAAATATGTTTTTCATGAACTTCTTAAATCCTTTGTACTCTTTATGTATGAGGAAACAAACTAAGTGAAGTGATTTACCAGTGTCACATAGGTAATTAGGGAAAAACATGGAACTACACTAGTTCTTACTCTTTTTACTGTTTTATGTTGCTCTCTTTGTTTAATTACAGACACATGTTCAATATGTATTTGGTTTCATGGATTCTTTTGTTTTTTTGTTGGACTGAAGTTCTTATACTTTTAGTTTCACATCTATAGCTTACCATTGGTCTGCCATTTAGAAACTTGAATTGTTACATTTTCTTTAGTTGAACTTTTATTCAACAATGTTTATTATATCGTGTGAAATTAAATTTTAGATTTAGAAATCAAAATCTGGGAGCTTGAAAGTATGATCACATCTTAATGACATAAGCTAAAATAAAGAAATTTCACTAGAGATATCTTACTTATTGTTCAATTGATGATTTGTATTTTAGGTGGAAATAGAGAAGCTGAAGAAAGCTGTCCTGTCTTGAGGTGGCGTAGATCCAGTGTTCCTAATGTTCCAGGGATTCAGAAGCAACACTATGAACTTCAGCTAACTTGTTACTTAAAAATAACAAATGCTGGTGTCGTAATTAACATGACTATATGAACTATAATTAATCTTAGAAAAGCAGGGGGAGGGTAAATTTTTTTTATATATTTTGTTTTGCCAATATAAAAAAAAGAGGCCTTATTTCTTACTGTGCTGGGATTGCAAACATTTATTTTTGTTTGCTTGAGACTACTACTGAATCTGTATAAAAAGGAAAGAAAGTTCACAATAGTTTTTTTATTAAAACTTGTATTATTTTTAAAGAGATCTATACTATAAATATGGTGATATCTTTACAAGCAATCTGTAAGATAAACTATTTGAGAGGGATGAATTATAATAACTACTATAGTCACTGCTTTTCCCATAATACATAAGGGATATAAACTCTGTGTGTGTGTGTGTGTGTGTGTGTGTGTGAGTATGTGTGTATATATATATATGTGTGTGTGTGTGTGTGTGTATGTATATATACACACACATATAAATATATTTTTACTTTTAGCTTCTTACCCAGGATTACACTGTTGTGCCTGTTTGTCTGCAGTGCTGTTTATATTTTGGGTGATACAATAGGAGTTTCCTATCTGTAAACTAGATTACTCACCCATGCATATAGTAATACCAGATGAAATAATCAAAATGATTTCTTCAACTTTTAGAGTATTTTATATTGCTTGCACTATAGGATTCATAAAAGAAATTTAATTAAAATATATTGGATTATTAAAAATACTTGGGAAAATATGAACTTTATTTTAAATTCGTTAGGTCTAAGGAAATCTAAAAATGTCAATTTAACCCTCATTGTGCCTAGAAACTACAGCACATAAGACATGTAAACACCAGCCTTATGGTATTTTTTTTCTGCTTATTTTACATCCTCAAATATTCCTCATTTTATTATCTTGTGATAGTTATTCATGATCCTCCCTCTGATTTTTATTAATATTAGGAAAACAAAATCCAGACTTTTTAGAACTTCAGCATACGATATTCATACTTTGACAGTTATCATGTAAATACTCAGGTTTTACAATGTATGATTTGCCCAGTAGACCAAACTAAAAAAATGTGGAGATGTTTTGTGGTTATTTAGGTACCACCTTTGTAAAGCGTGTTAGTATATAATAAAACATAACATTACAGTTTATTTAAAACCAAATATTCAAAATACATTTTCACAGATTCGATGGATTAGCAGTTTCCTCAGAATCACTTATGAATAAACATTTTAAAATGTTTTATCTATAGGTGATATCTTTACAAACACATGTGGGTTTATTTAAAATTTTTAAATGACTTTTTTTGAATGAAAAACAGATTGTAAGCTTTATTATAGCAAATGAGTGTCAGATTTTGTCACACTTTCATTCTTTTGTTGTTTTAAGCCACCAAACCAATATTTTCCCTTTATGTTTGAATCTTTTTACTGAAATCCTGTGTAAATGAGATTTTGTCATGTTTCAAATGAAAGAAAACTGAAATAGAAAATAATATAAATGTCAGTGCACAATTACTTAATGTTTAATTGACAACTTAGGGCTTTGGAGAAGGCTAATTGTGCATTGAGCGTGTACATTTTAACTCTAAACTTAAAGTCTTTGGACTCTTCTAATTAGGTCACTACTGAACCAGATCATTCACTCCTGTTTTTAGATGAGTAGTAGTTAAATGAATTATTTTCTGCTTATTAAATAAATGAGATCTGTCTTTCTTTTAATGGCAGCCTGTAGGTAAAAATAAAAGCATTGTATCCTCAGAATCATTCTTCTGCTTTATCATTGGAAAATCTATTAAAAGTGATCCTTCTCTACTCTTAACAGTGGTGGGGAAGGTTCCAGCAGATTTCAGGCTATTTGTAAGGATTTTGTTCATTTGTTCACTAGTACATGGGATCAAAGTGGTCATGAGTGCTAAAATACATCTAAAGAATGTGCTTGTGTTCTTCTCAGAATAGAAAAGTACTTGAAGTGCTGTGTGTCTACTTTTATGCCCATGACAAAATATTAAAGAAAACCAAACAAAAGGAAAGTGATTGCTTTAACATAGCAAGTTACCAGTATTTGCTCTTGATATGGGAACTTTTATTAATTTCTGTTCCTAATAGTCATATCACAAAATGATATGTAATAGCCTTTTAATTTTTTTTTCTGTAGGTGGGTATCAGTTATAGACTAAAGTTACAAACAGCGTGGGATCTGTCTTTGCCAAATTATTAGTTGAATATATAGTTCAAGTTTGCTCTTCTTTGCAACACATAATATTGCTGATTTTGTAATTGTATTTGTTTTATTTTGGTGGCCATTAAGCGTCTGTTTTTGTTGTAAAGCTGTTACTTCTTTACAGAATTTGTTTTAAAGATGCAAAGAGAACGAGTCTTGTGTAACAGAGGATTCTCTTTATATTACTATGATCATAGAAAAAAACAATCCAAGTGTTCTCTAGATTTTTGATAAACATTTTATGCTTGCATTGAAACTTGAAATGTATGAGCAGAATGAGACAATCAATTAAAATCCGAGATACGAAGTGTTAGAATTTAATGACCTTGTTTTGCTGTAGCAATAAAATGACCAAGTGCAATGACTTGTTCTAATAAAATCATCTTTTCAAAGTTGCTGCTATAAATATTTTTAGCTATAAAATTTTACCCTTGTTTTGGCCTGACTTGCCTTCAGTAACTATTATGTAATGCAGTTGATGGGGTAATCTAACATTCCAAAATAATTCTACTTATACACACACACACACACACACACACACACAAAATCTCAAAATGATATATACTTCACTGAGGTGTTTACAGGTGCTGTAAAAAAGCATGCTTCTACAAAGAAAAATTAATAAAACAATTATATTGCCAATTGTATCAGTTTTTATTGGTTGTTTATTCATTAACTTCACCATATGCTTATTGCAGACTATAATAAATTATATTACTTTGAATTTTCCAAATAATGGAATTAGTAGCGGGCCAACTCTGGCCTAGTGATTAAGGGACCTTTATCTCAAATCACAGCCCTGGGAGCTTGAAAGACAATGCAGTGTGCAGTATGTCTGCATGTGTGCCCCAGTGCTCACTGACAAGATGGAGAGGTGGAGGAGAAAGGCTTGTGATGTGACCACACCCCATGGGGGAGTGCTTTCTGCCTGTCTTCTCTGGTGAGCACATGTGTTCTCTGGGACCTGAAAAAAGAATAAAGGGTAAAGTGAAGCCTTAAAAAGTTCTTGACCTGTGGGAACCAGCAGTTACCGTAATGGCTATGTCGCTGGACTCCCACGTAGTCGACGGCGGTTCGTGTCCCGGACCCAGTGGCTTAAAACTCATGCCGGGCGCGTGTGCGTACGTCCCCAAGATCCTGAGAGGAGAATGGAGGAGAAGGGATTGGGGCATGGCCATCCCCCCTGGGGGGTGATTTCTCGCTCTCTGCCTCTCTGTCTGGCGAGCGCATGCGCCCTATAGTGAAAACCTCTCAAAAAAAAAAAAAGGTGTGATCTGATTTAGATGAATAAGATTAAGAGAGAGGAGGCAGACTATTTCCCTCCCTGTTTTTTAAGCCAGCATCCCTTTCTTTGAGACAGAAACCCCTTTCAATTGTATGGGTCAGAGGAGGAGGAGGAGCTGCTACTTAGAGGTTCTAACTCCCTTTCCAACTGATGGAGAGTACTTGTCTGAAGTTGAGTTCCTGAATTAATTAGAAACAGATCTTTACAAATTGGAAACAAAAAAAGTCTCAACTTGGGCATTCTCCATGCTTGTATTTTTCTGTTATTTGGAAAAAAATGATTTGAAAGCAAGTCTGGTAGAGTTGGAAACAGAATCCAGAGAGATTTTGAAACTTTTCCTGAGCCTCAGTTATACATTGTTTACTTTTTTTTTTTTTTTTTGAGAGGTTTTCCCTATAGTGCACGTGCCCTTGCCAGACAGACAGAGACATAGAGACAGAAAGTGAGAAATCACCCCCCAGAGGGGATGGTCACACCGCAATCCCTTCTCCATTCTCCTCTCGGGATCTTGGGCACACACGCACACGCGCCCGGCGTTGAGTTCTAAGCCACCGGGTCTGGGACACGAACCGCGGTTGACTACGTGGGAATCCAGCGACATAGCCATTATGCTAACTGCTGGTTCCCGCATTGCTTACTTTCTTAAGCACAAACTTGCTCAAAAGCTTGTGTTTAAACCCACAACTGAAAGATTCCTGACAAATACAGGAAACAAGATGAGATCAGGAGAAGAGCAAGGCCCATGTCCTTTGCTGAATGTCTGCCACATGCATTGCCCTAGGCGCTCTCCAGGTGTGCTGGAAGATTTGAAACAGAAGGAATAGGAAACCAAGGTGAAGCGAGGAGTGTAAGTGCAGGAGTGTAAGTGCGTCAAGTCATTTAAATTACAAAAGTTAATTTTCTGGGGTGTGTGTGTCTGATCTCTAGGGGGGAGAGGGTTATTTTTCAGTGTCTCATTATAGTCCTCTTCCCCTAGACCCCCAGTGAGCTAGGACCCTAGGTGCTGTGCTAGCATGCCAGGCAGGTTTAAGTTGGAATAGGAACCAAACCTGGGCCTCCCACATGGCCTCAGTGTCACCTGCTTGCTCCCCATGGCTGGCCTCTACAGGGCCAGGACTAGCCCCTCAGTAAATTCTTCACTAAAATGAATCGATTGTTTACATGTCATGGTTTAGTGTGTTTTTTAGATACGTATCTAAATGTTAATTGAGCACAGTACAAGATGTTAAAATTTCATTTAACGAGTTTTCTACTTGGATAGAGTTTGTCTTGTCCCCTTCTTTGAAACCTACTGAAAAAAATAAGAATCAAAGGTAGATATAATGGATTAAAAACCATTTAAGATGTAAAAATTGATCTTAAATAAGGAAATAACCTCAATTTGTGATATTACAACTATCTCACAAATACTTTGAGATTTGGAACAAATTGAGGGGGCAGCCTGAGGACTACTGTAAACCTATCCTGATTTGAAGATTTCTCTCCCTTTTTTGTTTCAAGTTTGGTGTAGGTAGGGTATGTGCACTTGCCGGAGAGAGAGAGAGAGAGAGAGAGAGGAAAAATGAGAAATCACCCTTCAGGGGTGATGGCCACACCTGCAGTCCCTTCATTCTCTGAAAATTCTGGGTATGTATACAAACATGCCCAGTGTGATTTTCAAGCTGCCATATCTGGAACTTGAACCATGAAGCCAGCCATTTGGAATCCAGCACCTTAACCTCCATACCACTTGCTGGCTCCAGATTTCTTTTAAGAGGACCATCTGATCTTCATGGGCCCACCTCCAGTACAGCAGAATAGCAGAGAATGTGGACCTAGAAAGAAAAATTGCATTAACTAAGCCCTGTAATACCGAAGGCTGAAAACCTGGGGGAGAGAGACCTGCTTTTAAGGAAGCAATAGGTTTAATGAGAGTTTGCAATAATATGCTCCATTTTTTGTTCATTCCCTCCTCCCTGTGTGATTCAGATAACTGACACCATTCAGAAGTGAGTGATCACACAGTAGAATCTTTATAAGTGCATGTGTTATATTGAAGTGTATAACAAAGGAAACAATTCTCCTAAGGAGGGGGATGGGGAGTAGAAAGGCTAGATTAAGGTTCCTTAGGTCTCAAGAGGTAAAACTGACAAGACATGTAGCACCAGGGAATATTTGTTATGGATCTTTAAAGAGAAATAAATATTGATTCCCCCAACATTGAAAATTGTAATTGACCATTCACACCATAATTAAGTAGAAAATGTATTTTAAGCTCTACTGTTGAAAAAGGCTGGATGGGATCATACCTGTTTTAACTGATCTTTATTTAAACTCTGAAGGCAATAGAAAAAGTTGGATATCTCTCCCATTCCTTTTAGGAATCCAGCATACCTTTAATATTTAAACCCAATCACAGTAAACTTATTTGTCAAGATTTTTGTATCTGAAAACAGGTTTTAACACACATTATGAGAAAAAAAATCATGTTAGTGAAGAGTACTCTGGACGCTGGGCGTGTGCACGCGTGCACGTGTGTGTGTGTGTGTGTGTGTGTGTGTGTGCCCAAGTCCCCAAGAGGAGAATGGAGGAGAAGGGATTACGGCATGGCCATCCCCCTGGGGGGTGATTTTTCACTTTCTAGCTCTCTGTCTCGGTCTTTCTGGTGAGCACACGCACCCTATAGCAAAAACCTCCTCTCCCCCCAAAAAAGAGAAAAACTGGTAGTTTGATACCATTGTCTTGATGCAAACTTAGACCCCAGTAATTCTAACCATTGCATTTATATCATCAGTGCAATTATCAAAATGAGAAAAAGCAACTAACATTTTAGTATTATGAAAGTTTTTTTTGTTTTTGTTTTTGTTTTCTGTAGGGTGCATGGACTCACTGGAGAGATTGAGACAGAGAGAGAAAGAGATAAATCACTCCCCAAGGAGATGGCCGTACCACAATCCCTTCTCTTCCTTCTCCTCTTGGAATTTCAGGCGCACACACACGTGCCTGTTGTGTTTCAAGCTGCCAGGTATGGGACTCAGACCATAGTTGTCCATGCCAGAGTCCAGCACTTTAACCACTGCACCACCGCTGGCCCCTTTTATGAAAGTTTTTAAAAAGCTTTTAATCGAGATAGAAGAGACGGTCACCCCCAACAGAGTCCTCACACTGAAGTACCCCCAGCCTTAGTGCAGATTACAGAAGTAATGTGCCCAGTGTGCGCAGGGAGGCCTGGAGGTGCAAACCTGAGGTCCCATGTGGGCCAAGTCTCACGTGGCCTCAGGACTGCAGAACACTCAGTGCCACTGCAGCTGGCCTGGTAGAGAAGTCGTTTTGACCTGCAGATCTCACTTTGAGAACTGACCAGATGAACTAGTATGAGGCTGGCCCTTTGGCCTGGGGATTGTAGAGCTGGATCCCACGTGGCCAACCTGAACAGCACTGGCAGCTTGAAAAAGATACCAAATATGTATGGATGCATGCCCACAATCCCAGTAAAGTGCAGAAACAGAGAAAGGATCCTGGCCTGACCATGCCTCATTGGGGGACTTTCTCCCTCCCTCCCTCCCTCCTGCTCTCTCTGGAGAGTGCATATGCCCTCTAGCAAAAACAAAACACCCCAACATAGCCTGGCCTCTAGTGTAATAGACGATCAGTACATGCTTTGTAGGTGAATTAATAAATGAATGACAAGGAAGAGGTGATCTCTCCTTTATTCCTTATCTCTCTGGCCTTTTTTTCTTTCCTTTTCAAATATTCAGGTCTTGAGGTTTAATTATTTCTGGAAGTCTAACCACTATTATGCCAAGGCTGTAAAATACCTGTGCTTCCAAGGAATCTGCATTAGGCTCTTAAAATGCATTGAGCGGATTTGTTATACTGCATTTTAACAGTTCAATTACTCTAAGGTTTTGTAAGCTTTACTTTGAAATAAACTTCAGGTCAAATAGAGCTAATGCTTGTGTTGTGCTAACCATGTACCCAGCATTGTTTCCAGTAATCAAAGTCATCTATGTGATTATTTCAGCTATCCTAAATGATAGGGACTACTATTTTCCTTCACAGATGAGGAAACAGCCTCCGAAAGGCGAGCCACTTGGTCAAGGCCACCGAGGCCTTGGTGGGATGGAGCTAAGGGATGGCGCTAAAGGCTAAACCCCGTTGGGAAGCCTGTGCGCTGAGGAATGCTTTATTGTTTCTCCTTGTCTTGGTTCATCACTAAGTAACAAGCCAGGCCCCTCATTGCTGTGTAATGAAGACAGAATCTGAATGGGGAATCTGTAAGTCTTACTATTTTCACTGTTTGTGACTTTTTATATTATCTCAGTATCAAATTTTTTCCATTGATAAGAGAGACTTAAGTCCATTTTCATTGATCTCATAGTTAAAGATTTTTCCCATTAAAGTCCATTTTCATTGATTTTGTAGTTAAAATATTTCTCTGTGGGTCGTGATTGCCCATAAGATTTTAGAGAATATTCTTCATCTACCAACGCGCATGTTTGCAGGCCTAAATAATTTCCATGGCTTTTCAGTAAAACCTCGTTAAACAAAGCCATACATAACTTCCATAAAGAAATTGAATGACCACTAGGTGGCAGTCAAAGCTCTGCTGCTTTTGTGGCTGCAGTAAAACACAATCACACCTAGCAACTGCAAATCATGAAGGGTTCCACCCCATTGAATTCACCCAGACTGCTACCCACCCACATCCCTCCCCTGTGGACCACTTCCCAAGCCAAGAGCCACATGAAAGAACAGAAGGCACTGAGGACTTGGAATTGAAATGACCTAGCTTTGAAAACTGGCTCTAAGAATGAGTGGCTGTGCAAACTTGGCAAATCAGTCAAATCTTGTCCCTGTCCTTATCTCAGAGACTTCAAGCAATTGTCGCCATAGTTCAAAGCCCTTCCATTATGTCATACATTCAAGAGAGACAGGAAAGGGGGCTCTGAGATCCCGGGGAGCAGTTAGGACAGCAGCCACGCAGTCTTGCTCTCCTTTTTC
>NW_006159732.1:4044470-4044746 GCF_000334495.1 Tupaia belangeri chinensis
ATGTTGATGAAGACTCCTCTGACCCCAGGTCACTGCTTTATTCCTGGGCCCTTCCTGGCATGTGCTAGGTGCGTTCGCCTACCCTCGATTCTTGGAGATGCTCCTCTTCCTCTGTTTCGTCCTGCAATGTGCTGCTTCTTCAACCAGGCCAAAGAGAGAGCAAGCAGACTTTATTGTCTGGTATGAGTTCAAGCCACTGGGTTTGGGACCTGAACCACAGTAGACTACGTGGGAGTCCAGCAACATAGCTATTACGCCAACTGCTGGTCTCAGAGG
>NW_006159732.1:4045839-4060949 GCF_000334495.1 Tupaia belangeri chinensis
ACCACAGTAGACTACGTGGGAGTCCAGCAACATAGCTATTACGCCAACTGCTGGTCTCAGAGGGAGGCCTACTTTGTTTTAAAGAGTGGTGTCTGTGTGTCTGTGTAGGTGGTGGATATAATTTTTTTGGCTGCAGGAGGATTAGGACCACAAGTTTCTGTGCTATATCTTTAGCCTTTGTTGGGCCCAGGGTGATGTCTCCACAAGTCAGCTCTGGACCTCCTGTCTGACATCCATTGAGGTGTTACTGGGCCTGTCCACATCACATCAGTATGGTTGAATCCCATCAAAACCATGAATAACAAGCCTCTGAATGAAGCAACTCCTTATCCCAACTCAATTTCTCCAATACTTTTTTTTTTTTTTTTTAATTTGCCAGAGGGCATAGGGTTGGGCAGAGGAGGGAGAAAGCATCACCAATGGGATGAGTCACACCTAAACTCTTCTCCATTTCTCCATCCTGCTGGAATTTGGGGCATGCATGCACCTGTGCTGGCAGCTTTCAAGTAGTCAGGCCAGGATGCAAACTACAGTTGGCTATCCAGCTCAATTAACCACCAGGCCCAAGAGCCAGCCCTCTCTAATAGTTCTTGATGCTTTTCTCCAGCTCAGGCATCCATGAATTTCTGGGTCATGCCATGCCCTGCCAGGAAAAAAGAGATTGTATCGAACACTCATCTGGTTACCCTCTTTCTCTTGCTCTTCCTGCTTCTTATCCTGGTTCAACATTAAGTAACAAGCCAGCCCCTTGTGAAACCTTCCTTGGAAGTTTGAAACTGCTCATGACATGTCTGGGGATCGGGGCATGAATGCTTTGTTTCATTCTCCATTTTTCATTCTTTGTGCTCTTCAAGGACCGCTGTGGGTTTCAGAGCTACTTGCTTCTTTCAGTCCCTTTTTCTTTCTAGTTGAGTATTGACCTGACAAGATACTTAGTCAAAAATAATTCAAAAAGTTTGTGGGAAGAAATGGAATTAAAATGTGAGTTTATTTTGGTGCATTTTTTTTGAGATTCATGTACAGTTTTTACACATTGTTCCACAAAGTTTTTGAGGGCCCCTCATGTCTCTTGCTTTCTCTTTTGGTTGCCCTCCTGTCTAGAATCAGAGGGCTTTGTATTAGTTTTCTTTTTTTTCTTTCTTTTTTTTCCTTAGATTTTTGCACCACAGAGGGCATGCACTCACAGAGAGAGAGAGAGAGAGACAGAGAAAGGGAAAGTAAGAAATCACACACTCACACACACCCGGGGGGGAAGATTGTCATCCTACAATCCCTTCTTCTCCATTTTCCTCTTGGGATCTTGGGCACATATGCACATGGGCCCAGCATGTTTTCAAGCTACTGGTCCAGGACTAGAACCATGCAATATGCCATGTGGGACCCAGCACCTTAACCACCATACCACCTTCTGTCCTACTTTATATTAGTTTTCTATTGCTGTTGTAACTACCAGAAACTAGTGGCAGAACAAAATAGAAATGTCTTATTATTATTATTATTGTTAATTTTTAAGGTTTTTGCCATAGGGCATGTTTGCTCACTGGAGAGAGAGAGACAGATAGAGACAGTGACAGGGAAAGTGAGAAATTGCCCCCCAGTGAGATGGCCACATCTTAATCCCTTCTCCTCCATTCACCTCCTTGGATTTGGGCTATGCACGCACATGTGCCCAGCATGAGTTTCAAGCTGCCAGGTCCGGAAATTGAAATGCCATTGGCCATGTGGGAGTCTAGTGGCTTAAATATGATGCCATATTCTGGCCCCAGAAATGCTTGATTTTATATACTAGGGGTCCGAAGAGTGACATGAACCTTGCTGGGCTAAAATCAAGGTGTCATCAGAGCTATCTGTTCTTTTCAGGAGTCCCTAGGAGGATTCATTTTCTTGCCTCTTCCATTTTCTAGAGCTGCTGGCATTTCTTAGTTCATGGCTCCTTTTCTCTATTTTCAAACCCAGAAACAGTGGGTGGAGCCTTTCTCACACTGCGTCACTCCAAACTCGCCTAGCCATGTGTCCCTAACTCTGCCTCCCTCTCCACTTTCAAGACCCTTGTGATTATGTTGGGCCTGCCTGGAAAATCCAACCTCATCTTCCCATTGCAAGGCCCTAATTTAATCACACTTGCAAAATCTCTTTGCCACGTAAGGTAACAAACATATTCTCAGGTTTTCAGGACTAGATGTGGACGCATATGGGAGTGGGGGCAGTTCTTCTGCCGACCACAGGCTCTGTTTCTTGTCAGACCGACACCATCCTATGCCCTCTCTCCTTTTTACCTTGTGCTGTGGTTTTTGTCCTCCTCTACTTTCTGGCAGTTGTGTTGGAAAAACCTTAGCTCACTAATAAAACAAAGTACTTTTCAGGGGTATATTTAAAAAAGTCACCCCCAATTCAAATAATGACTTGCCTGTGCAGTTTTTTTGTGTCCGATTTAGGAGTGTGCCATGCCATGCAAATCTTTTGTAATCTTTCATAATCCCTTGAAGTCAAAACAAAACAGAATCAAAGAAGACAAAGAGCCTTTTATATATTCTTCTATATACCGTGGATAGTGGACAGGCTGGACTGTACCTTTCTGTTTGTTACAACCAAGACTCTGGTGCCACAGATGGGCAGTTCTAGGTACGTAAAGGCTTCATAATCTTAACACCTTTAAGATCATCTGTTGCTGTCACTTTGTTTTAGAAGAATAGATGTTATTTTGTTCTTTGCATTGCCTATTGTTTATATGGTCTATTGCCATATCCTTCTGTGGTGTTCACTGCATAGCAGATGAGAAGCTAGGAAGTAGTATATTTATTCTAGATCCCTTTCCCTGTGAGCTGGGAGTCCAAGAGGAAAGGCTGTGACTCTCCAGGTACAGCTGTGGCATCTGGTGGGTGGACTGAGACAGAGATGGCAGGGCTCACAGGACGCCACCCAGGGATCACCTGAGCTTCTTGGGAGTAATTGCTTCAAAGTTGTTCTTGGATTCCCTCATGCACAGCTGTGTATGGATTTCTTTCTTTCTTTTCTTTTTTTTAAGAAAGATATTTTGGTATAGGGCATATGCACTCATAGGAGGGAGAGAGAAACAGAAAGTGAGAAATCACCCCCAGGGGGTGCCATAGTCCCTTCTCCTCCATTCTTCTCTCGGGATTTTGGGCATGCATGTACACACTCACAGTGCGAGTTTTAAGCCACCTGGGTCTGGGACTTGAACCACAGTTGACTATGTGGGAATCCAGCCACGTAACTATTATGCCATGTGTTGGCCCCTAGACTGGGCTATTTTTAAAGAACAGAAACTAATTTCTTACAACCTGGAGGCTAAAAGTCCAAAATCGAGGTATTTGGTGTCTGGTGAGGGGCATGTTTTTCTAAAGAGAAGCATGCTGCGTCCTCACATGGAGTGAAGGAGCAATCTTCCGAACAGCATATCTTTTCTGTATCCCTCTTCAGCATGTTCTTCGTATGTGGCTTTCATTTTCATGTTTACACAATAGGTGTGACATGTGCATCCCAAGTAGAAAGAGGAAAAAGAATAAGTAGACCAAAGCACATGCCTACTGATTCTGCTTCTCCATCCCACTTCCTTTTAATTAAAAAAAAGAAAAAGAAAAAGTGACTTTTCCTAAAATTTCACCCAGTGGTTTCAATTGACATATCATTGGCCAAAATTTGGTCCTATCCTTAACCTTATGCACAGGTTATGTAGGTAGGTACATATATTAACTGAGCACATTGCTACCTTGAAAAATTTTGAACTTGTAAGGAAAAGGGGAGGGTAAATATCAGGTGGACTGGTCACATTCCCACTTAAGAGGAGCAAACTGAGGAAAGAGGAAGTTAAGTAATTTGTCCAAGTTCACACAGGTGGTAAATGATGGAGTTGCGTGATGTTGTCTTATAGAAAATCAAGTTCTGGGACCAGCTGGTGGCATGGTACTTAAGGCAACTGGGTCCCACATAGCTGAATGTACCATTTGAATTCTGGACCTGGCAACTTGAAAAACATCAGGCATGTGTGTGTGTGTGTGTGTGTGTGTGTGTGTGTGCGCCCAAAACTCCAAGAGGAGAATGGAGGAGAAGGGATTGAGGAGTGGCCATCCCCCCCAACCCCCTGGGGAGTGATTACTCACTTTCTACCCACTTCTCCACCCTGTGAGTGCATGTGACCTATGACACTTAAAAAGAATATCAAGTTCTAGTGCAATGGGTCTTTATACTTTGAGAATCTCCCAACAATGATGTTCTCTTGCTCTAGAAAAATGCACTCCTATGTACACACAATTTTACGTGTAGTTTTTATGGTTTCATGTATCTCTAAAGCCTATTAATAGATGCCTTGATAGGACTTTCTAGGGTTCTTGATGACCCTAAATTGAAGATAATAACTAAGCCTTCTCTTTCTTGTAAACAGTTTTGCAAGAGACAATGCAAAAGGAAAAAGTTGCAATTCAGTATTTTCATTTACTACTGCTTGGCTTTCCTACTATCATAATGGGAGATAGGTGTTGAGAATGTATTCTGTTTTTTTCTGTTTTAAATTTTTTTGTGTGTGCATTCAATCATTGTATATTATTACAGCTTGCAAAATGAATTTTCCCTGCATTAATGTACTGTATATGAGTCCAGTTAAAGATATTATCATACACATTGATTGAACTGTAACCCGTCCTTTGCACACTCCAGACATGCACACCCATAGTCATGGCTGGCTGGGAAGACTGGATGGGGGGATTGTGATGTGAATGCTTCTCTTTCTCTCCCTCGTTAAAGAAAGAAATAATTTTAAAAAAAATATTAAAAAAGAAGGGAGTGCTCCAAAAACAAGAGTGGTCAATCAGTTGCAGCTGAGAGATCGAATAAGAGAGCAGAGTTAATGCACAGATTTGTTAAGATGAAGGTCTTTGGAGGCTTTAGCATAATTGAGTCCAAATGGCATGAAGAGAGGGAATATTGGATTGAGAGAGACAGCAAGGTTAGGAAGTGGGGACAGCTGCTATGGACCATTCTCAGGAATTTAGCTAGAAAGGAAGGAATATGGGAAAGGCCAGTAGGTGGATGAAGAACACTCCCTTTGTTTTGTCTCAGGAAGATACACACGTGTATTTGAATGCTAATGAGATGATCCACTCTACAGGGAGAGAGTGATGATGCAGAAAAATAGAAAGAAAATCTAAGAAAAGTAGACCTTGAAGAAGGTTTACTTTATACCCGGGAGATAGGGTCAGAACTTCTGCAGAGATTATGTCATCAAACCTGAGGTTTGGGCAAGAACAAAGGTCCTATGACCTTGGTTAGGGAAATAAGGATTGCCCCATTGGGGAATGCTTCTCTGAGATGTCATTTGAACTAAATGTTCCGAAATGATGAGGTGGTGATCTTCTTGGGCACCATGTACCACGCTGATGCAAAGGGAAAGCTGGGCCTGTGGGGGTTGGTCATGGGAGGCCCGACAGTGGAGGAGCCAGCGAGGACAAGAGTGAGTCAGCCAGGTGAAGCCTCAGGTGAAGATGGGTGGAGGCCTTTGAAGCTGCAGTAAAGGGCAATGGAAAGGAACAGGGCTGTGAGTCCGCTTGTTTGGCTGGAGCAAGATGAACAGGACAGGGCAGGTCACAGCCTTGATGAAGATGACTGTGGTAGGGAAGATTCCTATTCCAACATTACAAAAACAATGATAAGGAAGATGTATGCAAAACAAGTGAGTCTCTGTTTCACCCAGGACTTGAGAGGAGACTTTCTCAAGAAAGAGAGGTGAGTGGAATCAGACTGAGTATGAGGACTCAGCAAAAGAACATAGGTGGGGAGAGGCCAGAGCATGCATGAAGGCTTGATGGCTTGAAACTGCACAATGAAAACTTTCAGGATGGCACTGCAGAATACAGTGTGTGAGTCAAGGAGCCCCTGGTGCTGAGACGGGTCATGGCTGGGAGCTCTGTTTTAATTTAGTTGAAGCCAGTACCTGCCTTTTGAAGTTAGGTGTTCCAGCTCTGGTAGTAAAAGCGGAGCTGGTTTTCTGATTTGTGCAGTATGGAAAGGGTTGGAGGAGATCTGAGACCATTTCCATCTTTCACATACTTGCTTACTAAAAGTTTTCTGAACAAATGAGCTATGGATGAGCCTCAGTCTCTCCTGCTGGTAAACTTTGCTTTCTATGTAAGTTGAACATGTCATTAAAGGCCTGGTTTGGCCCTGTATGATCCTTGAATTAGCTGCTGACCGTAACTGCTTCGGCTCTTAGTAGAGAAGACTTGGTATGTTTTTCACATTGATGTCTTCTTCCAACTAGACTGTCAGCTTGGAGAGGCCAGGGGTCATGTTTTATGGAAATCTACAGATCCACAGATACATGGCACATTGGGTGTTGTGTATGTACAAAATGAAAATACGATGGGTAAGAATTTGTCAGCGTAGCTTCATTAGTTGTAACAAATCATGTATCACCCTAGTTCAAGATGCTGATAATGGGGAGGGTGGCCCTTGGGCAGGAAGAGGGCATGTATGGAAAAATCTCTGTACTTTTCATTCAGTTTTGCTGTGAACCTAAAATTGCTCTAAAATATAAAGTCTATTTTTAAAAATATACAGAACTTTTTCATCTGAGGGATGGAGTTCAAGAGGAAAGTATTCTGCCCTGAAAGGGCAAATCAAGAATTAGTAAAAGAGAGAAACAAAATATACATAGCCATTGAGGACGCTCCCATTCTGCCCTAGCCACTTCCTAGTAGGTCCAGTACAGTCCAGGAAATAAAAAAAGGTTGGGGAAGTGCTGGGGTGAAAAATAGAAGGTACCTTTCACTAAACTATGAGAAGTTGTCGGTGAGGGCTTTAAAAAATGCCACACTCTAAATGTGGATGTAGTTTTTCAGACGTGGGATTGGGAGAGCTAGAAAATCCATGAATACTTGAGCCAGTCCAAGGCCTGGTAGTTAACTAAGGTGGCTGGGTCCCACATGACTGTACAGTTCAAGTCCTGGATCCATATGTGCCCAGAATCCCCCTAAAGAGAGGAAGAAATGGAGGATAAGAAATTGCAGTGTGACCATGTCCTATGGGGGATGTTTTCTTGCCTTCTCCCTCTCTCTCTTTCTGTCACTCTCTGTGGTGAACATGTGTCCTCTAACAAATTATAAATATAATAAAAAGTAAAAAGGCCAGCCCATGGCATGGTGAAGGCAGCTGGACCTCACATGGCTGACTGTGAGATTCAAATCCTGAATCTGGTGACTTGAAAAACATGCCATGTGTGTGTCTGTGCATGTGCCTGCCCAGAAGCTTGAAAGGAGAAATGCAGAGGAGATTGTGGCATGACCGTCTCTCATAGAGGATGCTTTCTGACTTGACTTCTCTCTACCTCTCTCCAGTGAGCACATACACCCTCTAGCGAAAAAAAAAGGAAAAAAGAAATCCACTGAATGCTAAAAAGGAAGGAAGGAAGGAAGGAAGGAAGGAGGGAAGGAAGGAAGGAAGGAAGGAAGGAAGGAAGGACAAGAAAGGATGTTTGAGTATTTCAATGTTAACAAAGATATGTCACTGACTATATTGCTTTTCAAGAGCCTTTGTCCTTCTATCAGTATAGTCTAGGTTATGCTGGGGTAACAGGTAGCCCCCAAATCTCAGTGACTAAGAACAGTAAGCAGTAATTTTGTCTCATGCTCACCATGGGTCAACAGGGACTTCTGTTTATCACAGACACTTAGAGATCAAAGCTGACTGACTAGCTGCCATTTGGAATGGTCGGTCACCATGGAAGAATTACTTATGTGGTCCTATACAACCACAGGGATATTAGGAATTGCAATATTACTTTGTGCCTAAGCAAGGAGACCAAGAATGATTAGCGAACCATGCTACCAAAATCTTAGTGACCGGAAAGCCAGCCAGCCAGCCAGCAGCAAAGCCCCAAACCTAGGTATGGTGGTGTCAGAAACGCTATGATGTGTTTTCTCTATGATTTTCTACGCAAAAATATGTCATGACTTTTCTGACAACCCAGTATTTGTCATTTTCCATATCCCATCTTCAGGCTTAGGCTGATTTCCAAGCCCAAATAGTGTAGTCCTGGATCCCATGCCAAGGATAGAGCCTTTGCCTTGTGTGAGAGTCTGTGTTTGTTACTCTGTAGGTGACTCATTCATTCTCCAGCCTGGTTCCCCTCCCTCTGCAGGAGCCACTCCCCTGCAGGACTTGTCTGTCAGGCTGCAGCACCCCTACACATGGGGCTGACTGCCTGTGAAAGGGTAGGGCCCAGCCCAGCTGCTGCAGCCTGGGTAGCTGCCATTCGGGCAACAGAAACTGCTCAGAGGTTCAGGAGCTCAAACTGCTGATTTGCAGCAAGATATGACAGAGGAAAGCCACTAATTCCCATATTTGCAGCTGCCAGGGAGCGGGGCAAGTTTACTGGTGACTTTGTCACTGGCCAGCCACAGTGAGTAGCCCTTGTCCTCCTTCTGCTTCCAATGATTTCCTCTGAAGAGGAATTTCCAGCATAAGCAGCCAGTTAACATCTTGTATCTGCAAGGCTTTGGTCATAATGTACAATGATTAAGTATTATGAGGGAATTTGATAGATTGGGGCACTTTCCATAAGTCAATAACAGCACTGGTCTGATATAAAAATATTTTTATTTTCATTTATTACTATCTAATCCTGTGTGCCTTTGATCCCATCCAACATAAGGATGCAGAAAATTGGAATCTCCAAATGATTTCTTTTCTAGATAATCTTAAAGTGACTAAGTAGAAAAACAGAGGTTTTTATCATTTGTTTGTTTCTCATTATTTATTTATTTATTGTTTTTGGAGAGGTTTTTCGCTATAGGGCGCATGCGCTCGCCAGACAGAGAGAGACATAGAGACAGAAAGTGAGAAATCACCCCCCAGGGGGGATGGTCACGCTGCAATCCCTTCTCCTCCATTCTCCTCTCGGGATCTTGGGCACGCATGCACACACGCCCGGCGTGAGTTTTAAAGCCACCGGGTCCGGGACGCAACTACGTGGGAGTCCAGCGACATAGCCATTACGCTAACTGCTGGTTCCCTGTTTCTCATTTTTTTTTCTCATCAGATTTTATCATGTTTTATTTACAATTTTGACTTATTAAGCTACCATAAGCCCCCAATCCTCCTTAAAACCAGAGGAATGTTTTTACATCTTAAATTCCCATACTTTCAATTATAGACTCTTGTCCTAGACATTCTTTCTCTCAAATCAGACTTTCTCAAGAGGGATGAAACTTTGGGGTGAAAGCTCTTAGGACATAAACTTGTCTTCATTGTATCGCTCTTTGCATCGTGAGATTACCCAAACGCTTTTCTATCATCTTCTATACCATTCCTTAAAATAATATAATTGATGATAAATTTATTCCTCCTATTTTTCTCTGAAGAATTGTTGTGTTTAAGTATGAATTTTTAAAAAGTTATTTACTTAATTCTATTTGTTATTATTATTATTATTATTTTGGAGAGGTTTTTGCTATAGGGCGTGTGCACTCACCAGAAAGACAGAGACAGAGAGACAGAAAGTGAGAAATCACCTCACCAGGGGGGATGGCCGCAATCCCTTCTCCTCCATTCTCCTCTCTGGACCTTGTTCATACACACACACGCACCTGGCGTGAGTTTAAGCCACAGCATTTGGGACTTGAACCACGGTCGGTTACATGGGAGGCCAGCAGCATAGCCGTCTTTGCTTAAAAACTTCTCTGTCAAATCCTGAAAAATTCCGATAAATGATTCTAAATATATATTTGGGTAAATGGTTAGCCTTAAAAGACCACAAAATTTTATTTTATGTCTTTAGGCCTTGTACCCCAAGGTTGTATAGACCCAAGTCCCATTATGAGAATTTTTGCATTATAAAGAGTTACAGTGTTACTGTTCTTTGCAAAATGAAAGAAAATTTGTGAAGAGAAACATTGACTCCTATTCAAAGATCAAGGCACAGCTTAAAACTTGGTGACTGGGGACCAGCAGTTAGCATAATGGCTATGTCACTGCACTCCCATGTAGTCCACCATGGTTTGAGTCCCAGACCTGATGGCTTAAACTCACGCTGGGCGTGTGTGCATGTGTGCCCAGGATCCCAAGGGGAGAATGGAGGAGAAGGGATTGCAGTGTGGTCATCGCCCCTGGTTTCTCGCTTTCTGTCTCTCTGTCTTTCTGGCGAGCTCACGTGCCCTATAGCAAAAACCTCTCAAAACAGCAACAACAAAAAAAACCTTTGTGACTGGATAGCCTTTCTGAAATTGGACAGGCAAGGAGGGCACAGAAGTTAGCGCTGTCCGAGGTCCAGGCAGTAATAGGGTATAGTGTCTATACAGAATGGTATTTCTAGATAAGTCTAAAAAGACTAATAGAACCAAGTGAAATTCAGTGTGCTTTCTAATCATTGATATATCTTAGCAATTCTAAACCATGTCAGTGAAAAAATACCTTTTCCCACTGGGACAGACCACATATATTGCCACCTCTTCCTCCCCTTTGTATGGGCACTGTGTGTGTGAATTTGACTTAATTCAGTGGCAGAAAATAGCCTACCCCAGGACACAGTGGCTACTTCTGAAAAAGTGGTCTATGAGTCTCATTATCTTGGGATTTTTGGTTTCTGGTTTGTTATTTCTACATATTAATATTTTTCTTTTTAAAATTTTTTATTTAATTATTTTTAATTTGCTATAGAGCATGTGCATTTATTAGAGAGAGACAAAGAGAGAAAGAGAAAGAAAGCTGCCAGGTCCAGGACTTGAACCATGGTCAGCCATGTGGGAGTCCAGCACCATAACCACCATGCCACCTGCTGGCCCCAATATTTCTTGCAACATTATAGCCATCTCTTAGGCCAGTAAAACTCTTGATTTTATTTTTATTTAGGGATGAGGCTAGAGAACCTTATTGCCTCTGCACATTAACACTCAATTTTTTTCACTGAGATAAACCAACTCCTAAGTCACATTAACTAAAGTCCATTTTATTTTTATACATGAGTCTCTCATAGAGCCCAGGGCTTGTAAAACAGGATTCTGACTGCCATCAGAATTCTCTCTCGCTTTTATCTTCAGAGTGCATGAGAGAGATGAGAGACAAAGCACACCCTAATGGTGCATGGTTAGGCCACAATCCCTTTTCCTTTATTTCCCCATCCCGTCAGGGTTTTGGTCACACACACACACACACACACACACACACACACACACACTGTGTTGTTCAAGTCCCCAGGGCTGGGATTTGAACCATTAGTTGACCTAGTTGACCATGTGGAAGCCAGGTCCCTTAACCAATGGGCTATGGGGCTGACCCATGACTCTCTTCTTTATCTTCCTTCTTCTTGATGCATCTGCTTCATTTGGCCCTGTCCTTCTCTCTGTAGTTGGGTTTTTCCCAACCACATATTAATATCACCTGTATTTTCCCTCCTCAATTCTGTATATAAATATCACCTAGGAAGTTTAAACAGCCCACTCATCCCCTCATCCCTAAATGTTAATAATAAGTATAATTTAGGTGAAATGATGTCCTGTGTACTAGTCTTCCAATTTGTGGTAGTAATGAAATGATTCAAAATAAAAAGGTTTTGGGAAAATATTCGTATCTGAGTTTAACATCTAGAAACTCTGATCCAGTGGGTCTAGACTAGGGCCCAGACACTGGTAATTTATAAAAGCTCCTTTGAGAATCTTAAGATGCAGTCAAAGCTGCAAATTGCTGCAACTGGCTGTTGTCTTCTTTTGATGAAGAGTGAGTCCCCTCTCTTTCTTACTGTCCAAGTCTCGAACTTAACTGGGTTGAGTAAGGACAGATGTGCTAAGTAGGGTCAGCTGCTATCCCCACATACAATCAACTCTTGCCTGGAACATTCCAGCAGACATGGATGGGAAAGCATTTTCTAGACAAGTGGGCAGGTTGCAAGGATGGGTAGGCAAATAATTAATAATAATAGAAACAGGAGTCCTTCCACAGCAAGGCACAGCAATTCCTAAGCTGCTGAATTTGGGACCATCCAGCTATTGACAAGTGAAAGCCAGTAATTCTTATTATAGCTACTTTTCAAATGATGTCTTTGTTTTAGAATGATGGAGAATTAGTCCTTGTTAATTTGAGAAAAAAATCAATATATTTAAAAAATATATAAAAATAGTATATATAATTAAAAAAATTAGTATATTTTATAGAAGTAAAAGCCCTGTTCATGTCAGTACAGTCCACATAAGTTTCTGTATATTAGATAATGTATATTAACAATATGAGGAGACTTCAAATAGTGGTGATAAAGTGGAATTTAAGTATGAGTTTATCTTGCTACAAAAATATTTTGAAATCCATGCATAGTTTTCTCATAAAATATATTTTCCATGAATTTTTGAAGGCACTCCCCCTTACTATGAATGTCACATACTATGAATGTCACATGGAACTCATGTTCTAGTTTCAGAAGATACATGCTTTACCCCATAACACATCCGGTTTTTAATTTTTCACATTTCCTCAGAGAGTCTCTATATTAATTAATAGGCTCTGATCCCCTCCCTATCCACACCTTCCCACAAGTGTTTTGCAGGAAATTTCTCGTTCTTGTGTTTAGAGGAACTGCCTCTTGGTCAAGGGCCCGGTAAGAATTCTGAGAGTTTTAGCAGTCTCAGGTGGTCACTGTGGCTGGGAGGGAGTAACACTATCACATCTGTGCAAGCTTGGGCACAGAGGCCTTTTATGATAGTCTCTAATGCCCTGAATCTCAGAGGTCAGTCCTGCTGTTCACCTTGAGTCACCCACAGGTGTTCTCTCACCTGTAGGGGGTACACGAACCAATAAACGGGGAGTCCCTTTCCCATGCCAGAGGGAAACTCTTCTCTTCCCTCATCCCAATCCTTTTCTTTTTTCCAGTATTTGCCCACTGTCACCTTTTGAGCTAGGTGTTTATGTAAAAACAAAAGTTAGGGTGGGAATTGTGTTCTGGACACCTAGCACATTATTTGGTTGTGTGACACAAAACCTTTAATAATACTATGAAGCAGGGAGGTCACAACTTGAAAACAAAGCTCAGAGGACATACTTCTTAGTCAGTCCACTCTCCTGCTGCAGTGCCCCTTCACAAAATTCCCAAAAGACCACAAGGAGTCGATTCCGATGCAAATGCACAAGGGTCGCTTTTATTTGGGCTGGAGTCAGGGCTCTCAATGGTCACTGACAAAGCGGATCAGAGTTGTGAGTCCCGGTGTTAGTTGGGCTGGGTTTTTATTTGGCTGTTAAGTGGGGAGGTCAAGGGGTGCTTAGGGATGCACTCAGGCGGCTATACATTGGCTGTAGATTTCAAGAAGCATAGTTATCTTTTACTGATTGGTCTTCAGACTGTTAAGTTGGGCAAGAAAGTTACTTCAGGCCTCTGATATTTCTTCTCGTTATGACCCTCTTTTATGTGATCGGCTTGCTTCCTTGAGATGGTGCCGATTCTCAGCAAGGTGGGTTTAACAAAATGGAGTCACCTTGTAAAAAAAAAAAATGGAGTCAGTCTGGTCTTTCACTGCAGCAATAAGACAGACAGACACACACACCTGCCCACACCCACATAATCTCAACAGTATCCAGCTACAGCCCTCAAGTCCAGATTTATTTCTTAAGGCTGTGAATCCTGGCAATGAATGAGTCTCTGCTTTGCTGGGGCAGTGTTCTTGGGAGCAAACATGACGGTGCTAATGCCAATGCAATATGGTCAGTGGGGACATTTCCGGCTGGTTCTGAAAAGAGAACAGGACTCCTGTGGCAAGAACTGACTTAGGGAGACAAATCCATTGTGATTCCTGAAGGAATCTGAGCAGGAAGACAAGAAAAAGAACTTAGAGTGAGAGAAGAGTACTTTCCCATGGACCTGAGAATTGGCAGAGGCTGGGCTTGACCCAGATAGTCTTTGGCCATGGAGACAAAGAATCCCACTCCCAGGGAGGGAGTGGGACAGTATTTTAGCATGGGCAGACAGGACTGAGCACTGATGTCCAAGGACAAGCAAGGACTGTACGCCTTGGGAGAAACTGGCACTGTGGAGACTTATCCATGGATGCCTTTTGTGCTGTCAAGATATCTTCCCAGGGGAGAAAGAGGAAGCAGAAGGAAATACTGAGATGATCTAAAGACACACACACACACACACACACACACACACATATACACAATGTATTTTGCCATAGGTAGATTTTTTTTTTTTTTTGCCAGAGACAGAGGAGACAGTAAGAGGGAGCATGAGAAATCACTGTCCCCCCTCTCCCCCAAGGGGGGCTGGTCATGTCACAGTTCCTTCTCTTACATTCTCCTCCTGGGATATTGCGTGTGCATTTAAGCCCAGCATGATTCTCAAGCCACCTTTTCTGGGACTCAAACTGGGGTCTCTACCATGTGGAAATCTTATACCTTAACCACCATGCCAACTGCTGACCTCAAAGAGAGACCTAGTTTAAGCAGAAAGGTAACGAGTTTTCTTTTCTTTTGTTTTCTTTTTTTTTGGAGAGGTTTTTGCTATAGGGCACGTGTGCTCACCAGAAAGACAGAGAGACAGAAATGCAATCCTTCTCCTCCATTTTCCTCTTGGGATCTTGAGCATGCCCGCACATGTGCCTGGTGTGAATTTAAGCCGCCATGTCCGGGACTTGAACTGCGGTCGACTACATAGGAGTCCAGCGACATAGCCATTACGCTAACTACTTGTCCCAGTAATGCGTTTTCTTTGCATGGGGAAGTTTTCTATCATTGGCTCAGTTAAGGGTTGCCCTGCTAATTCAACTTAGTTATAGCATAAAGACCAGTTACATCTGTGTCTACCTGGTTTCATGACTGCTACACATAATCATGATTCTGTGTACTTGTCCTAAGTACACACACATGTACACACAATTTCAAGAGTAGGCTTGTTATTATTTTCTTTTAATTTTAAGTTTATTTCTTTTTTTTCCCCATGAGCAAGAGAGAGACAACACTACCAATGGCACTCCCAGCAGGGCGTCTATACTATGACCCAACCCAGCTTCACTCAGCTCCTGGTTATGGTACATATGTGCATGGCATACTCAGGGAGATCTCCAGACTTGAATCCAGAACCTTCCCACATGAGTTAGCCGTGCAGAGCACTGTATTTTATG
>NW_006159732.1:4061689-4081210 GCF_000334495.1 Tupaia belangeri chinensis
ATACACACACACGCACCTGGCGTGAGTTTAAGCCACAGCATTTGGGACTTGAACCACGGTCGGTTACATGGGAGGCCAGCAGCATAGCCGTCATGCCAACTGCTGGTCCCTGTTATTATTATTTTTTTAATTTGACCAGACAGAGACAGAGAGAGAGAGAGAAAGGGAAAGCGAGAAAGCAAGCTGCCAGGTCCAGGACTTGAACCATGGTTGGCCATGTGGGAATCCAGTGCCTTTAACCACCACTCCACCTGCTGGCCCCCTAAGTATGAATTTTTAAAGTTAAATTTTGCTTAAAAACTTCTCTGTCAAATCCTGAAAAATTCCGATAAATGATTCTAAATATATATTTGGGTAAATGGTTAGCCTTAAAAGACCACAAAATTTTATTTTATGTCTTTAGGCCTTGTACCCCAAGGTTGTATAGACCCAAGTCCCATTATGAGAATTTTTGCATTATAAAGAGTTACAGTGTTACTGTTCTTTGCAAAATGAAAGAAAATTTGTGAAGAGAAACATTGACTCCTATTCAAAGATCAAGGCACAGCTTAAAACTTGGTGACTGGGGACCAGCAGTTAGCATAATGGCTATGTCACTGCACTCCCATGTAGTCCACCATGGTTTGAGTCCCAGACCTGATGGCTTAAACTCACGCTGGGCGTGTGTGCATGTGTGCCCAGGATCCCAAGGGGAGAATGGAGGAGAAGGGATTGCAGTGTGGTCATCGCCCCTGGTTTCTCGCTTTCTGTCTCTCTGTCTTTCTGGCGAGCTCACGTGCCCTATAGCAAAAACCTCTCAAAACAGCAACAACAAAAAAAACCTTTGTGACTGGATAGCCTTTCTGAAATTGGACAGGCAAGGAGGGCACAGAAGTTAGCGCTGTCCGAGGTCCAGGCAGTAATAGGGTATAGTGTCTATACAGAATGGTATTTCTAGATAAGTCTAAAAAGACTAATAGAACCAAGTGAAATTCAGTGTGCTTTCTAATCATTGATATATCTTAGCAATTCTAAACCATGTCAGTGAAAAAATACCTTTTCCCACTGGGACAGACCACATATATTGCCACCTCTTCCTCCCCTTTGTATGGGCACTGTGTGTGTGAATTTGACTTAATTCAGTGGCAGAAAATAGCCTACCCCAGGACACAGTGGCTACTTCTGAAAAAGTGGTCTATGAGTCTCATTATCTTGGGATTTTTGGTTTCTGGTTTGTTATTTCTACATATTAATATTTTTCTTTTTAAAATTTTTTATTTAATTATTTTTAATTTGCTATAGAGCATGTGCATTTATTAGAGAGAGACAAAGAGAGAAAGAGAAAGAAAGCTGCCAGGTCCAGGACTTGAACCATGGTCAGCCATGTGGGAGTCCAGCACCATAACCACCATGCCACCTGCTGGCCCCAATATTTCTTGCAACATTATAGCCATCTCTTAGGCCAGTAAAACTCTTGATTTTATTTTTATTTAGGGATGAGGCTAGAGAACCTTATTGCCTCTGCACATTAACACTCAATTTTTTTCACTGAGATAAACCAACTCCTAAGTCACATTAACTAAAGTCCATTTTATTTTTATACATGAGTCTCTCATAGAGCCCAGGGCTTGTAAAACAGGATTCTGACTGCCATCAGAATTCTCTCTCGCTTTTATCTTCAGAGTGCATGAGAGAGATGAGAGACAAAGCACACCCTAATGGTGCATGGTTAGGCCACAATCCCTTTTCCTTTATTTCCCCATCCCGTCAGGGTTTTGGTCACACACACACACACACACACACACACACACACACTGTGTTGTTCAAGTCCCCAGGGCTGGGATTTGAACCATTAGTTGACCTAGTTGACCATGTGGAAGCCAGGTCCCTTAACCAATGGGCTATGGGGCTGACCCATGACTCTCTTCTTTATCTTCCTTCTTCTTGATGCATCTGCTTCATTTGGCCCTGTCCTTCTCTCTGTAGTTGGGTTTTTCCCAACCACATATTAATATCACCTGTATTTTCCCTCCTCAATTCTGTATATAAATATCACCTAGGAAGTTTAAACAGCCCACTCATCCCCTCATCCCTAAATGTTAATAATAAGTATAATTTAGGTGAAATGATGTCCTGTGTACTAGTCTTCCAATTTGTGGTAGTAATGAAATGATTCAAAATAAAAAGGTTTTGGGAAAATATTCGTATCTGAGTTTAACATCTAGAAACTCTGATCCAGTGGGTCTAGACTAGGGCCCAGACACTGGTAATTTATAAAAGCTCCTTTGAGAATCTTAAGATGCAGTCAAAGCTGCAAATTGCTGCAACTGGCTGTTGTCTTCTTTTGATGAAGAGTGAGTCCCCTCTCTTTCTTACTGTCCAAGTCTCGAACTTAACTGGGTTGAGTAAGGACAGATGTGCTAAGTAGGGTCAGCTGCTATCCCCACATACAATCAACTCTTGCCTGGAACATTCCAGCAGACATGGATGGGAAAGCATTTTCTAGACAAGTGGGCAGGTTGCAAGGATGGGTAGGCAAATAATTAATAATAATAGAAACAGGAGTCCTTCCACAGCAAGGCACAGCAATTCCTAAGCTGCTGAATTTGGGACCATCCAGCTATTGACAAGTGAAAGCCAGTAATTCTTATTATAGCTACTTTTCAAATGATGTCTTTGTTTTAGAATGATGGAGAATTAGTCCTTGTTAATTTGAGAAAAAAATCAATATATTTAAAAAATATATAAAAATAGTATATATAATTAAAAAAATTAGTATATTTTATAGAAGTAAAAGCCCTGTTCATGTCAGTACAGTCCACATAAGTTTCTGTATATTAGATAATGTATATTAACAATATGAGGAGACTTCAAATAGTGCTGATAAAGTGGAATTTAAGTATGAGTTTATCTTGCTACAAAAATATTTTGAAATCCATGCATAGTTTTCTCATAAAATATATTTTCCATGAATTTTTGAAGGCACTCCCCCTTACTATGAATGTCACATACTATGAATGTCACATGGAACTCATGTTCTAGTTTCAGAAGATACATGCTTTACCCCATAACACATCCGGTTTTTAATTTTTCACATTTCCTCAGAGAGTCTCTATATTAATTAATAGGCTCTGATCCCCTCCCTATCCACACCTTCCCACAAGTGTTTTGCAGGAAATTTCTCGTTCTTGTGTTTAGAGGAACTGCCTCTTGGTCAAGGGCCCGGTAAGAATTCTGAGAGTTTTAGCAGTCTCAGGTGGTCACTGTGGCTGGGAGGGAGTAACACTATCACATCTGTGCAAGCTTGGGCACAGAGGCCTTTTATGATAGTCTCTAATGCCCTGAATCTCAGAGGTCAGTCCTGCTGTTCACCTTGAGTCACCCACAGGTGTTCTCTCACCTGTAGGGGGTACACGAACCAATAAACGGGGAGTCCCTTTCCCATGCCAGAGGGAAACTCTTCTCTTCCCTCATCCCAATCCTTTTCTTTTTTCCAGTATTTGCCCACTGTCACCTTTTGAGCTAGGTGTTTATGTAAAAACAAAAGTTAGGGTGGGAATTGTGTTCTGGACACCTAGCACATTATTTGGTTGTGTGACACAAAACCTTTAATAATACTATGAAGCAGGGAGGTCACAACTTGAAAACAAAGCTCAGAGGACATACTTCTTAGTCAGTCCACTCTCCTGCTGCAGTGCCCCTTCACAAAATTCCCAAAAGACCACAAGGAGTCGATTCCGATGCAAATGCACAAGGGTCGCTTTTATTTGGGCTGGAGTCAGGGCTCTCAATGGTCACTGACAAAGCGGATCAGAGTTGTGAGTCCCGGTGTTAGTTGGGCTGGGTTTTTATTTGGCTGTTAAGTGGGGAGGTCAAGGGGTGCTTAGGGATGCACTCAGGCGGCTATACATTGGCTGTAGATTTCAAGAAGCATAGTTATCTTTTACTGATTGGTCTTCAGACTGTTAAGTTGGGCAAGAAAGTTACTTCAGGCCTCTGATATTTCTTCTCGTTATGACCCTCTTTTATGTGATCGGCTTGCTTCCTTGAGATGGTGCCGATTCTCAGCAAGGTGGGTTTAACAAAATGGAGTCACCTTGTAAAAAAAAAAAATGGAGTCAGTCTGGTCTTTCACTGCAGCAATAAGACAGACAGACACACACACCTGCCCACACCCACATAATCTCAACAGTATCCAGCTACAGCCCTCAAGTCCAGATTTATTTCTTAAGGCTGTGAATCCTGGCAATGAATGAGTCTCTGCTTTGCTGGGGCAGTGTTCTTGGGAGCAAACATGACGGTGCTAATGCCAATGCAATATGGTCAGTGGGGACATTTCCGGCTGGTTCTGAAAAGAGAACAGGACTCCTGTGGCAAGAACTGACTTAGGGAGACAAATCCATTGTGATTCCTGAAGGAATCTGAGCAGGAAGACAAGAAAAAGAACTTAGAGTGAGAGAAGAGTACTTTCCCATGGACCTGAGAATTGGCAGAGGCTGGGCTTGACCCAGATAGTCTTTGGCCATGGAGACAAAGAATCCCACTCCCAGGGAGGGAGTGGGACAGTATTTTAGCATGGGCAGACAGGACTGAGCACTGATGTCCAAGGACAAGCAAGGACTGTACGCCTTGGGAGAAACTGGCACTGTGGAGACTTATCCATGGATGCCTTTTGTGCTGTCAAGATATCTTCCCAGGGGAGAAAGAGGAAGCAGAAGGAAATACTGAGATGATCTAAAGACACACACACACACACACACACACACACACACATATACACAATGTATTTTGCCATAGGTAGATTTTTTTTTTTTTTTGCCAGAGACAGAGGAGACAGTAAGAGGGAGCATGAGAAATCACTGTCCCCCCTCTCCCCCAAGGGGGGCTGGTCATGTCACAGTTCCTTCTCTTACATTCTCCTCCTGGGATATTGCGTGTGCATTTAAGCCCAGCATGATTCTCAAGCCACCTTTTCTGGGACTCAAACTGGGGTCTCTACCATGTGGAAATCTTATACCTTAACCACCATGCCAACTGCTGACCTCAAAGAGAGACCTAGTTTAAGCAGAAAGGTAACGAGTTTTCTTTTCTTTTGTTTTCTTTTTTTTTGGAGAGGTTTTTGCTATAGGGCACGTGTGCTCACCAGAAAGACAGAGAGACAGAAATGCAATCCTTCTCCTCCATTTTCCTCTTGGGATCTTGGGCATGCACGCACACGTGCCCGGTGTGAGTTTAAGCCGCCGGGTCCGGGACTTGAACCGCGGTAGACTACATGGGAGTCCAGTGACATAGCCATTATGCTAACTACTTGTCCCAGTAATGCGTTTTCTTTGCATGGGGAAGTTTTCTATCATTGGCTCAGTTAAGGGTTGCCCTGCTAATTCAACTTAGTTATAGCATAAAGACCAGTTACATCTGTGTCTACCTGGTTTCATGACTGCTACACATAATCATGATTCTGTGTACTTGTCCTAAGTACACACACATGTACACACAATTTCAAGAGTAGGCTTGTTATTATTTTCTTTTAATTTTAAGTTTATTTCTTTTTTTTCCCCATGAGCAAGAGAGAGACAACACTACCAATGGCACTCCCAGCAGGGCGTCTATACTATGACCCAACCCAGCTTCACTCAGCTCCTGGTTATGGTACATATGTGCATGGCATACTCAGGGAGATCTCCAGACTTGAATCCAGAACCTTCCCACATGAGTTAGCCGTGCAGAGCACTGTATTTTATGGCTGTACCACCATCTGGCCCCAGTCTGGACTTGAAGTACTAATTCTTCGTTTGAAGCTGATTTATCCCAAAGGTCTTGTTCTCCCCTAAACGCTGTCTGTGCCTCTCAGTTGCTCCATCTCTTTCACCCAAGTTCTGTATGTCTTAATTCTTCATTTCTTTTTCTTCTGAGATCTCATATTGGGATGATCATTTCAAAACTGATTTGGTCCAAAAGTTTCTTCTTGCTCAAGCACCAAATTGTAAGCAAGTCATCCTTTGAACAGAAACATTAATGCCTGGTGCCAGCCGGGGGGCAGACACTGTATTGTTTTGAGAAGCTGACCTACGTGGGAGGGTTCCAAGTTCATGGCTTGGAGTGTGAGCCTCTGAGTGTGCTGGGTGAGCATGGGCATGAGCCGGGGCTGGCTGAAGATGTGGGAGAAGGACCCAGTGTGTGTACTGATGCTCTGTTTCTGTCTCTTGTTTATGGAAGAAATGAATTTTATTTTATGTCTTAACCATTTACTCATTCATTTAATCATCAAGAATGAGAGTCAACTACAATATTTTCAGATATACAAAGATTAAAAGAGTTTACCACCACAGTTCTTCATTAAAAAAAAGTTTGCAAGGGTGCATACCAGCGAGAATTAAAATGAACATAGAGAAACGAGATGCAATACAAGAAAGAACATGGCATATGAGGAACCACAGAAGGAAATATCCCTCCAATATGAATAACAGAAGAGGTTAAGAATATCTTTTAATATTAGGAGTTAGAAAGCTCCTTATTTTCATATTGCTTTTTAGTTTGGAGCATCCATTTGGGGGCATTTTTCTCTATTTATAAAATACTGAATCATAAATAATTTTTCATCCTATATATGTATTTCTAGAGAGAGAGAGAAACTTAAAATGAGATGGAGCTGAAGTTCATGAAGAATCACGATATAAGGGGCCAGGAGGTGGGGAAGTAATGCTGGCCCTGGGTTCGTGTGCATTGTAGGACCTCCTTAGGGGGCTGGGCACACTTGCACATGCCCCGATACAGGCTGGCTCAGATGGGGGTGGACCGGGGCATTGCGACTCTGTTGGGGGTGCCTGTCTCTCTTTCTCTCTTCCTGTTTCTCTCCCTTTCTCTCATAGAAGAAATAAATGACTAGACTTTAAAAAAAATCATGAAACTATTTCTTAGGCAAAAAGATTGACCTGAAGTTCATAAAGAATCTAAAACTCCATCTTAACATAAAAAATGTCACCAGTTAAATAAGTATGCGTATTTTAGTGTAATTTTTAAACCATCAAATTGAGAAGCCCATATTTTTAATCCCTTTACTGCCATGTGATGAGAGGAGGGATGCTATTTAATCTTCTCATGTGGCGGTAAAGAAAGTAGAGTTTATTAGTCACCAGTGAGCACAATTGTGAGCATTTATGCTATGTTTTTAAATTTTGTTTGTTTGTTTTGCTTTTAATTTGCCACAGGGCACATGTGCTTCCTGGAGACAGAGAGAGAGAGAGAGAGAGAGAGAGAGGGCAACCCTCATGGGCAATGGTCACACTGCAGTCCCTTTTCCTCTTGGGATTTTGGGCACACACACATACACCCACGTGTTTCTCACATTGCCAGGTCTGAGATTCGAACCTTGCAGCTGGCCATGTGGAATTCAGCTGCCATAGCCACCATGCCATAGGCTGATCTGAGGATTTATACTATGGTAATATTTAGTTAAAACTTTTATAGACGTCCATAGGCCATATATCATAAATCACTCTTTATTTGTTCGTTATAGGACCTATGGATTCACTGGGGGAAGGAAGGGGAAAAGTGAGAAATCACCTCACGGGGGAATGGCCACACTGCAATCTCTTCTCCATTCTCTGCACACATGCACACACGCCTGGCATGATTTTCAGGCTACCTGGTCTGGGGCTCAGCCACATGGCGTCCATGCCACCTAGCGGGCCCCCAAATCATTCTTTTTAATGAGCTGTTATACATTTGTATGTATTTTTATAACAGTTACCTTGTAACTCTCATATATTTTTCTGTTGGACCTTTCATGTGAGTCTTCCTTCAGGTGGATGACACAACACCAGGATGCTTTTACAGAACTATGAAGTTTTAGGGTACAATGCATTCTACTGTTGTGATAGCATGTGGCTTTATTTTTAACAAACACTAAAGGCTACCAGAGCCTAAACTTCAATAGTAGAAGTACTTAGGGGAAAAAATTGGATAATAGAAATGCATGAATCTTGAAACAACTTTTCTTTTTTCCCCCAAATGCAACCTAAATAGCATCTTAACTCCCTCATTGCTTTTTGTTTGTTGTCAGACTGGCTTCTTCTTTTGTATTCCCTCTCTTGATCAATGGCATCAAAATTGCTTACTCTAAAAACATGAGTTTCATCTTTTTTCCTGCTACCATTTTCACCTACGCTTTTCCCCCGAACCTTACTCTTTTTCTCTAAACCCAGATTCTTTTCTTTTTTTTTTTTTTGGAGAGGTTTTTGCGATAGGGCGTGTGCGCTCACCAGACAGACAGAGAGAGACAGACAGAAAACGAGAAATCACCCCCTGGGGGGATGGTCACGCTGCAATCCCTTCTCCATTCTCCTCTTGGGATCTTGGGCACGCATGCACACACGCCCAGCGTGAGTTTTAAGCCACTGGGTCCGGGACACGAACCGCGGTGGACTATGTGGGAGTTCAGCAACATAGCCATTACGCTAACTGCTGGTTCCCTCTAAACCCAGATTCTGACAGCATTCTGCTTTTCCGTCTTCTCTGCTGCTCCTTTGGGTATCGGGTCCAGCTGATTTTGCCTCTGTCCAATCCATTCCTCTGCCATTGCTCTCACTTGGGTCCTTATTACTGTTCACCTGAACTAAGGAATGGTATCTTCCCTGGCATCTTGACTCTGGCCTGTGCCCTCCAACCTGCCCACTATACAGTTGACAAAATAATCTTCAAAACAAAAATCTCATTCAGTCGTTAAAGGATTTGATGGCTTTTCATATTCCATGGATGAATCCATGATACTGAATCGCTGACTGCGACCCCAGCTAGCCTTTTGACTGAGAAACTGTAAACATCGGTTCCCACTACACACCTGCTGCATCACCTCTGTGATCTCAGTCACCCCGGACTCACATGGCTGTTTTGCACCCTGTTTTGGACCTGCTGTTTCTCTGCCCAGAATATGAGGGGTCTTCAAGATTTCATGGAAAATGCGTATTATAAAAATCCATACACAGGTGTTAAAAATAAACTCGTACTTTAATTCTACTTTCTGCAAGTTTCTGAAGTCCCTTTAGAGTGTTTTTCCTTATTTCCTGGCAAAGTCTGTAATAAATATCACCTTCTTTGTGATCCTCCCCCAAATCTTCTTATGGAGAGTTTATCACTTCTTGGGATAGGTTTCTAAAGTATGTTTTACGTATTTTGAGGAGGACACTGGGCTAGCACAGATCCTTACTGGTTAAAAGAGCTGGACCCCACATGGCCAACTGTGTTTGAATCCTGGCCTTGGTGGGTTGATGGACACTCTGGGCATGTGTGTATGCATGCCCAGGATCCCGATGGGATGGAGAAAAGGAGAAGGGATTGATGCTGACCATGCCCCATTGGAGGGGTGCTTTCTCCTCTTCCCCCTCTCTCTGGTGAGCATATATGCCCTCTTGCTATTAAAAAAAGGAGGGTACTATAATATTAATCTATATTATTTATGTGATCTGTCTTCCTTAATTAGACTTGTAGATTTCTGGAGGGATAGACCATGGCTTAGTTGTTTTGAAAATCATCAATGGAGTCCCATGGGGAATGGTCACATGGCCGTCCCTTTTCCTCTTGGGATTTTATGCAGAAATAAGACAGGCCAAAGGTAGATGTTTTTGGAATTAATTATGAAATGAGCTCAAGGAAGTTAAGTATCTCAACAAATTTTATAAAATTAGTCATGCCAGAATTAGGAGAAAAAAACAAGTCTCCTGACTTACTTCATGCTCTTTCCATTACAATGTTAAAAACTTCACTTTTTTAAAATTATAAAACTAATTATTTTAAGAAATTTTGAATATTGAGAGAGAGGAGTATGTAGTAAAAATACTTGATCCTTTTTTAAAAGAGAATTTTGCTATATGGTGTGTGCACTCACCAGAGATACAGAGAGAGACAGTGAGAGGGAAAATGAGAAATCACTCCACAGCAGGGATAGCCACACCACAAACCCCTTCTCCTCCATTCTCCTCTTGGGATTTTGGGCATGCACACACACATGCCCAGTGTGACTCCCTGGGTCTAGGACTTGAACTGCAGTTGGCCATGTAGGAGTCTAGCACCTTAATCACTACTCCATCAACTCAATATTTCTAATATTCAAAAGAGGGGGTTCATAAAATATATTGAGGGTAGAGATGGTGATCTTAAATAAATTCATTAGTATTCGGCAGTGTGAATTTGTTCCCTGGAAAGATGAGGTCTTGGCATCCTCATAGTTCTTCTAATTTTTACTTCATATATATATATTTTTTTTTGGAGAGGTTTTTCGCTATAGGGCGCATGTGCTCGCCAGACAGACAGAGAGAGACATAGAGACAGAAAGCGAGAAATCCCAGGGGGGATGCTCACGCGGCAATCCCTTCTCCTCCATTCTCCTCTCGGGATCTTGGGCACGCACGCACACGCGCCCGGCGTGAGTTTTAAGCTACCGGGTCTGGGATGCGAACCATGGTCGACTACGTGGAAGTCCAGCGACATAGCCATTACACTAACTGCTGGTTCCCTTCATCTATTTTTTTTTAAGAATTATTTATTTAATTTTATTTATTCATTCATTTTATTTATTTATTTTTTAAATTTGACCAGAAAGACACAGAGAGAGAAAGAAAGGGAAAGTGAGAAAGCAAGCCACCAGGTCTGACACTCGAACTGTGGTTGGGCCATGTGGGAATCCAGCGCCCTTATCCACCATGCCACTTGCCGGCCCCATTCATCTATTTTTTTAAAAGAATTACTTTATTATTATTATTGTTGTTGTTTTTAAAAATTTGCTGTAGGGCACGTGTGCTCATCAGTGAGAGTTAGAGAAAGCAAGAGAGAGAGGAAAAGTGAGATAGCAAGCTACCCGGACTGGGACTCAAACCACAATCCCTGAGGTGAGTCCAGTGCCTTAACCATCACTCCACCTGCTAGCCCTTTGCTTTGTCTCTTAATTTTTTTACAGTTGCTTTTTGTTTTCACAGTGACCTTTTCTTACTAAAGTTCAGGGATGGGCTCTTTTATTGTATGTGAAAGCATTGTTTTGGGGTGTGAGTAGGTTCTACCTTCTGTGTACTCTAATTCAGAGACTGCAATTATTCTTACTTTGGGTTATCTTTGTCCATTTTCCATTTGTATTACTTTTTCTGTATATGCTTTTCTTTCTTTCTTCCTTTCTCTTTCTCTCTCTCTCTTTCTTTCTTCCTTTCTTCCTTTCTTTCTCTCTCTCTTTCTTTTTCTTTCTTTCCCTCCCTCTCTTCCTCTCCTCCTCCCTTTCTTCCTTCCTTCCTTCCTTCCTTCCTTCCTTCCTTCCTCTTTCCTTCCTTCCTCTTTCTTTTCTTTCTTTCTTGCTTTCTCTTTCGCTTTCTTCTTTGTCTTTGTCTTTCTCTTTCTTTTTCAGTTTCTGCTATAGGGCACATATACTTGCTGGAGAGATAGGGGGAGAGGGAAAGTAAGAAATCACTCACCAGGGTAGATGACCACGCTGCAATCCCCTCTGTTCCACTCTCCTCTTGGGATTTTGGTCATATACACACGCCAGGTGTGATTTTTAAGCCACCAAGTCAGGATCTGAATAACTTAGTTGGGCAAGTAGAACTTAGTGCCTTAACCTCCATGCCACTTGCTGGTCTACCTTTATAGTGATACTTTACTTGTTATTAATGCCTTAATTCATGAGTTTTATTTATGAATTTAATACATTAATTTATGGATTTCATTATGTGGATTTGATTTTTGAAGTTTTATCTTGATTTGTTATTTTATCTTTTTTCCTTTGATCTCATATACATATTTTTAGAGGTTTTTGCCTGAGGGTGCATGTGTTTGACGGAAAGACAGAGACAGACAAAGTGAGAGAGAAAGTGAGAAATCACCCTCAGTGGGGATAGCTATGCCTTAATCCCTTCTCCTCCATTCTCGTTCCAGGATTTTGGGCACGTATGCACACACACCTGGCGTGATTTTGGACACTAGGTCTGGGGCTCAAACCACAGTCAGCCATGTGGAGTACAGCAATGTAACCAATACATCATTTTCTGGTCCCTGAACTCATAATTTTAAAAAAGTAACATGTTTATGGTATCTTGTTCTGCATCTTAAACTGTTTGTGAAGATGTGGTATGAGATCTTTTATGTTGTGTTCATCAGTCTTTTGTTGCAAGCTCTGAGCTTTTGTATTTCCTTTGTCCTAGCCTTGGGTGAGACTGGCCTAGGAGCTCAGGCTAAGGCTTTGTATTTTGCCCATATATTAGGTTGTCAGGAAAGTCATGATGTATTGTTCTGTTTTTCTATGCAGAAATGTACATGACTTTCCGACAACCCAGTATTTCTCCATAACGTGCTGCATTGTTGGGATGCATCTCCTTTTCTCTTGTTTACACTCGCTCATTACTCCTATATACAGTGGATGACTTCCTGACTTCTCTTTTTCTATATCTGATACTACTTCTATTTTTGTTTGTTTGTTTTGCCAGGACATAGTTTGAGGTCTAGGAGTTCTCGGTGCTGTTTACTTCTCTGAGGGTGGGGGCAGGAAGATTGCTGCAGCAGCACTTACACCGATGTATTAGTCAAGCTCTCAGCTAGAAGGAGCCAGACTCTCAATAGGACATCACTGAAAAGATGAAACTTAAGAGAATTTAATGAAGAGATTCTTTGGAGATATATGGGTGGGAAGGACCCCACAAGGGATGGAACAGGGGACTATCAGAAATGGAAAGCTACTGAGGCCTGGCAGTGGCACAGTGGTAACATGGCTAGACCCATATGGGAAAGATCCTAGGTTCATGTCCTAGGGCCTCTCAGAACACAATATGCCCATGATTCAGCCTGGCTGTGATTGGGGGTGGACTGCAGAGTGAAGATCCTGTTGGAGATATTTCTGTTTCTCCCTCTCTGTTTTTCTGTGTCTCACTCTAAGAAATAAACTTAAATAACAAACAAAAAGAAATGGTTCAGCCTGGTAGTATAGTCAGTAACAAACTGAACTGCAGTTCTGGAAGCTGCATGACCAGCCATGGGTCAGAGCTCTGTGTTGACTTGAAAACAAGCTGGGTGGGTGAACAGGTGGCATGGTGGTTGAGGCACTGGACATCCACATCGCTGACTGTGGTTGAGTCCCGGACTTGGTGGCTTGTTTACTCTTTCTCTCTGTCTCCCTCCGTCTCTCTCTGTCTCTCTCTGGTGAGCATATGTGCCCTAAAGCAAACTTAAAAAATAAATAAATAAAACATATAATTAAGAAAAGAAAACATGCCAGGTACTTGCACACATGCCCAAGGTACTGAGGAGCTGCAAGGGCAGGGAAAGGGGATCATGATACGGGGAGATCCTGTTGGGTTCTTCTTTCTCTCTCCCTCTCTCCTCTCTCATGTGCATGCACACATGCTCTTTATCATAAATTAAATAAATAAAACTAAAATAAAAATGGAAAGTTGGTAGTGTAGAGCTTAAGGCAGCTGGATCCATGCAGTTGACTGTGCGGTTATTGTCCCTGGCTTTAACACACGCTGGAGCATGTGTGCATGTGTGCCCAAAATCCTGAGAGAAAGGATTGCGGCCTGACCATTCCCCACTGTGGGGGCTTTCTCACTTCCCCCCAGGGGATGATTATTCACTTTCTTTCTCCCTGACTCTCTCCAACAAGCACACATGCTCTGTGGCAAAGAGTTTTTTTTAAAAAAAAAGAAAGAAAGAAAAAAAAAGGAAAATCATTATTATTCTTAGGCTTCAAGAGACAAGACAAAGGGATTCCAGGTGCTGAGACATGGAAGACATAATGCTCGACAGGTACTGTGGCCAGAGAAACTGGACTGTACCGTCAAGGGAGGGAAAGAAGAAAGATGCATCCTCGTCTCCCTCTATTCTACTCTCTGCCAGTGACTCCCATTGGAAGAACACTGCCGAAAGCCAGAGGCAAGACTGAGGACACCTGCCTCAGTCATCCTCATGGGGCAGAGAGCGGAATGAAAGACAGAATAGCTCTGATGGGGATGGGGAACAAATGAAGAGAATGACCAACCTGGCCTCAGCTCTCAGATAGGAAGCTTTTCTCAAAGCATGGTGTCAGAATTCGGAATTCACTTCATTGTCAGGCATGGTACATGTCAATGGCAGATGTCGTAAGGGTCTGGATGGTTTATTTCACTCTGGGTGTAGCCCTGCAGTCCTTATTTCTACTACAGAGAGGCAGTCTCATTGTTCGCTGCCTCCATTCACAATACATCTCCAACACCCGTTCTCTAAATCCTTGTTTGGTGAAGAAAAACGAAAGAATTGTGACATTTTACTTCACTCTAAGTTTCTGGATATTAATGACATTTCTGATGATTTTGTCTATTCTATGTTTGGTTATTAGGAGAAAGAAAAGGAGAATAAACTTAAGGAGCTGCGCTCTGCTACCATATTCTACTCCTGTTTAGAATTTCTGGTTTCTTTAACAATTTTTGAATTGTTCCATTAAATTTTACCCGTTGTTCCATTTAGTTACAATTTTTTGCTGGTTTTACATCTTTTGTTAGGTGTCAGAACTATTCTATGATTCAGCATCAGGAGAGAAACCCCATTAGTGTTTCTCTATGAATGTGCATAGTATATCTTACTGTCAATTTTTCCTATTAATATTATAAAATTATAATATTATATATTACTTCTATCTTATATAGATATTTTATGAAACCTCTTCATAAATGTCATGTTTGGTGTTGGCATAATAATTTTCTATATTTATTTATTTTAATTTACTATAAACTTTATTATATATGTACATATTTTACAATCGGGCACACATACTCACTGGAAAGAAACAGAGAAAGAGAAAGTGAGAAATTATCCCACAAGGGGGATGACTACAGCACAATTGCTTCTCCTCCATTCTCCTCTTGGGATTTTGGGCATGCATGCATACACACCTGGTGTGATTTTCAAACTGCCAGGTCCAGGACTCAAACCATGGTCGACCATGTAGGAGTCCGTGTGGGAATCCAGTGCCTTACCATCACGTCACCTGATGATCCCTATTTATTGTATTCTTTAAAAACTTTTTAAAAAATTTATTCATTCAGGGATGGCAGTTGGTGTGGTGGATAAGAGCACTGGACTCCCACATGGCCAATAACGGTTCAAGTCTCTGACCTGGAGACTTGTTTTCTCACTTTCCTCCCCTCTCTCTATCTCTCTCATTCTGTCCCTCTCTGATCAAAAATAAATAAATAAATAAATAAATAAATAAATAAATAGATAAAGCTAAATAAAATAATTCTTTTAAAAATTATTCATTCATTTATTTTAATTTGACCAGAGAGTTAATTTGACCAGAGAGAGATAGAGAAAGAGAAAGCAAGCCTCCAGGTCTAGGACTTGAACCACAGTCGACCATGTGAGAATCCAGTGCCCTTAACCACCTTGCCACCTGTTGGCCCATAACAAAATGTTTTAAATGGCAAAGTTAAAATGTCAATATTTTATTCTTTGTTCTGTACTACTTTTCTTTTTTAAAAATAATTTTTCATTTAACTTTATTATCACTATTATTTTGGAGGGATTTTCTTTTTTATTATTAATTTTAATTATTATTTGTACATTTAATTGCTGTATAGCATTTAGGTTGTAAAGAGACTTTACCCAGCATGATATACACTTCGATCCAGCTCAGTTGAGAGTATATGCACGTCCTCATCAACGAATAATAAACCGTATCTGTATCCACAAATGTCTTACCTCTATTTTTTTCTTCCAAATTTCCTTTCCTATGCTCTTCCCCTCCCACACTCTTTGCACTTTGGTTCTAGTGTCCATAACAATTTTTAATGTTTGTGTGTCCTCCAGTCTTTTAGTCTCTGCCATAGAGTGCAGACAGTTGGTATACGTTAAGGGGAGACATACAATGTCTCTCTTTCATAACCTGACTTGCTTCACTCAGCAACATATCTTCCATATTCGTCCATTTTCTATCAAATTCCAGGGCCTCATTGTTTTTTTATGGCTGAATAGTATTCCACGGAGTATATGTGTCACACTTTCAATACATTTCATCGTTTGTAGACATTTGGGTTGGTTCCATGACTCAGCAATCGTGAATAAGGCTGCAATGAATATAGATATGCAAGCACTTTTCCAAATGAGAGTTCTCCTGACTTTTGGGTAGATACCCAGGAGTGGAATTGCTGGATCATATGGTAATTCTATTTGAAGGTCTTTGAGGAACCGCCATATTTTTCTCCACAGTGGCTGGACCAATTTACATTCCCACCAACATCCCCTTTCACCGCATCCCCTCCAGCATTTATCATTTTTTTCTTTTAATCTTCGCTATTCTGACTGGGGTTAGGTTGTATCTTATTGTGGTTTTGATCTGCATCCCACGATGAAGGATGTTGAACATTTCTTCTTATGCTTTTTGGCTGTTCATATGTCTTCCTTAGAGAGTTGTTTATTTAGCTCATTTTCCCATCTTTTAATTGGGTTAATCTTTTAAGTAAGTCCCTTGAGTTCCTTGTGTCTTCTGGTTATCAGTCCCTTATCTGAGACACAGTTAACAAAAATTCTCTCCCATTCTGAGGGGTGTTGATTCACACTAATTACGGTGTGCACAAACTTCTTTGCTGATGTAAATCCTTTGCTGTGCAGAAATTTCTTAATCTGATGTAAATCCACTTGTCTATTTTGCGGATTATAGGCTGTGCTTTGGGGGTCTTAAGAAGTCTTTGCCTACCCCAATGTCTCCCAGAGTTTTCCCAGTGTTTTCCACCAGTAGTTTTATAGTTTGCGGTCTTAGGTTTAGATCTTTGATCCACTTTTGGTTGATTTTTGTTAATGGTGACAGACAGGGGTTCAGATTTATCTTTCTGCAGGTGGATACCCAGTTTTTTCAGCACCATTTAGTCATTTAGAAGTAGGTTATTTAGTTTCCATGTATTTTTGTATTTTTAAGGTTTTTTTTCCTGAGATTAATACCAAGTTTAATTCCATCATGGTCAGAGAAGATGCTGGACATAGTTTCTGTGATGTCTATCAAGTCCATCTAATTTATGATATCATTTAGATCCTGGATCTCTGCTTATTTTTTGTCCCACTGACTTGTCTAAAGGAGATAATGAGGTGTTGAGAACTCCAGCAATTATTTTGTTACAGTCTATCTCTCCTTTTAGTATTTGGGTGCTTCTGAGTTGGGTGCATAGATATTTATAAGCATTATATCTTCTTGGTGAATTAGCCCTTCTTTGTCTCTTCTTAAAGTTTTGTATTAAAGTCTATTTTGTCTGAAATCAGTATAGTGACTCTGGTTCTTTTCTGGTTTCCATTTGTGTGGAATACCTTTTTCTAGCCCTTCATTTTTTAGTCTATGTATGTCTTTATCCATGAGATGGGTTTCTAGTAGGCAGCTGATGGAGGGTTTCTGATTTTTGATATAGTCCACCAGTCTGTATCTCTTGATAGGAGAATTTAATCCATTAACATTCAATGTTATTGATATTTCCAGACTTATTCCTAACATTAAGTTGGACATATTCTTGGTTGTTTTTTTGTTTTCTTGTTTCTGGCTGTCTCTTTAGTTTTCTTGGTATAGTACTCCTTTCAGAATTTCTTGAAGAGTTGGTCTGGAGTTGATCATTTCTATCAGATTTTGTTTATCCGAGAACCTTTTTATTTTCTTTTCCCATATGAAGGATAATCTTGCTGTGTAAAGTATTTCTGGTTAAAATTGTTTTTCATTTGGGACCAGCAGTTAGCGTAATGGCTAAGTCGCTGGACTCCCACGTAGTTGACCATGGTTTGCGTCCTGAACCCGGTGGCTTAAAACTCACGCCGGGCACATGTGCGTGTGTGCCCAAGATCCCGAGAGGAGAATGGAGGAGAAGGGATTGCAGCGTGGCCATCCCCCGGCGGGGGGGTGATTTCTCACTTTCTGTTTCTCTGTCTCTCTGTCTGTCTGGCGAGCACACGTGCCCTATAGCAAAAAACCTCTTAAAAAAATTGTTTATCATTTAACACTTCAAATATATTTCCCCATTCTTTCCTTGCTTGCATTGTATCTGATGAGAGATCCAGTGTTAGCCTGATGTGATAGCTTTTGTAGGTGATTTGACATTTCTCTCTTGCCAATCTTAGTATCTTGTCTTTGTCATTCTGGTCAGTCTAACTCTAATGTGCCATAGAATGGATCTTCTTGTATTGATTCTATCTGGGGTTCTTTGTATTTCTTGGGTCTGGATGTTTGAATGCCTCTCTAGACTTCGAAAGTTTTCTTCCAGGATTTCATGGAATAGATTATCCATGCCCTTATTAGATTCTTCACCTTCTGGGATACCAATTATTCGGATATTTGGGCATTTTATGGTATCTAGTATTTCACGTATATGATGCTCAGTTTTCTTGGCTGTTTTCTGAGTATTTTTTATAATTTTTACCTCCTTTTAATACTTTTGAGGGAGGTTTTATTTTCCTGTATTATAGCCTTCATATCTAACAGTTCTGTTTTTTTTTTTTTTTTTTATGGTGTGTAATTCTTTTTTCATGTCGTGGAAGGATTTCCTCATCTCTTGGAGCTCAATGTCTCTTTTCTCTTGCACGTCATAGAATTTTGTTACCATAAATATTCTAAATTCTTTATCTGATATTTCAGTAATATCCTCTAATATTTTTCTTTATGGAGACAAGTTACAGTGTTCCCTTGCTGGAGATGTATTACTTGATTCTCTCATCCTAGAGGCTCTTTTCTGATTTTTAGTCATTTGGTAATGTTGTTGGGGGAAGGATTATGAAACTGTGAGCTCATGTGTTTCCTTACTGTGAAATAATTCAGTGCTATTTTCTCCCTTCTACAGTGTTTTGCAGTGCAGAAAAAAACAGGAAGAATTTTGCAATTGGATTTATTAAGGGGAATTTCACTATTTTTGCAACCACTACAATGAGATGCAAAGAATTCTCTAAAACTCATAATGTTCAGAATTTAGCTACTATGCACTTAGTAGTCTCTAGGCAGTGGGTAAGGGCTGAGCAGTAAAACAGGAGCGTAAGGTAAAAGAAAAAGAGTAGAAAATAGAGGAAGAAAAAGCAAAGGAAAGGAAAAAAAGTACTACAAGTAAAAGAGGGAAAAAATTAAAAATGATGTCGCAGAAAATAAAATTGGGTTAAATTTGGAAAACTGTGCCCCACTGTGTGAAGGCCCAACCCAGACAGAGGTGGAGACCCCTGGAGACTTTCTATCCTAGGTAAAGGAAGAAGAGATAAATTAACATGAGAAAAGCACAAACAAGGCAAAATTTTTTTTTTTTTTAAAGTGAGAGAGGTAAGTTAGGAGGGACAGAGCAGAACAAGAGGGAGACACTTGCATACATTACTGGCAGGGGGGGTTTGCAGGGGATCCCTGACTGGGGGAGTACTTCACAGCCCTGAAGCTGAACCCCGAGGCCCAATCCAGACAGAGGTGGAGGCTTCTGGAGGCTTTCTCTTCTGACTGGCAGTGGGGTCTGCCTATTTATTGTATTTTTAATGAAAATATTTTTTTCTTTTGTTATGCCAGAAGGTATGTGCATGCATATGAAAAAGGGAAAG
>NW_006159732.1:4081241-4109653 GCF_000334495.1 Tupaia belangeri chinensis
AACACTTCTCCAGTGGGACTCTGTCATGCTGCAATCCTTTTTTCCTCCAATTCTTTATCCTGTCAGGATCCTGGGCACATACACCCACCTGATGCTTAAGCTACCAGGGTTGGAACTTGAACCCTGGTCTGCCATGTGGGATCTGGCTTCCTCTACACAGTATTGAATTGCTGTGCTGTGAGGGCTGGCCTCCTTTCTACTTCATTATTGTTTGACATCTGTGCTGTTTCTTTATTTGCTACAGTCTGTACAATGGCCATCAGCAAACTTGTACATCCTTTCTCTGTACTACAAGTTATTTCTTTACGATGGAATCCCAGAAGTGCCACAGGTGTCACAATCATTTGGGTTTACTTGATTGCTTAGAGTTCTTTTCAAATTGTGTATACTTCTATGGTCTCCTGATGCCGGCAGCCTCTGACTGTCAGATGAAATTATCTCTTCGGTTCTGTGGTGACTCACAGGTAGATCCTTCTCAGGGCACACCTTGACCAAGTGTCTGACGTCGTCGTCTGCACAATCTCATCGCTGTTTACTGTTTACTTTTCGGGCATGAGGAGTCATCAGTTACTCTGCACTGCCTGAGACTTGCATGCTCGAAGAGAAGTGTGTCCAAAACAAAACGTGTTTAGGCAAGTTGGCCAAAGCTCAGAGGAACTGATGAAAATACTATGAAGTTTTTTAAAACAAAACAAAACAAAGCTTGGCTTCTGGAAAAAACGGAAGGCTCACAGAAATATAGAAGTAGGTGGCTCTGTGGGTGGCATTTAGGGCTTAGAGAGTCATCCTTGTGCCTAAATTATTTGGTCTACTGACTGAGACAGTGCCTATACTTCCTACAGGAGAGAGGCTGCCGTGTGAAGTTTTGTCCAAATAATGACCAGTTCTTTTCTAATGAGGAAAGAAAGAAAGACAAGGGCAGAACCATGTAGTTAAAACAGTCCTGAATTAGGAGTCAAAAGAGAATCAGGGTCTTCCAATAACTTGGGATGTGAGCTTGGGAAAGCTACTCGATATTCAAAGCACAATTTCCCTTTTGATAAAAGTGGAACAATGATACTTTTTCTGTCCACCTTGTGAAATTGTTATGACATCAAGATCAAAGTTATATGTGAAAATGCTCTGAAAGAATTAAACCCCATACAAAGATCAACTCTTTTTTTTTACTTAGGAAAACCACATGACAAACTGAAAAAAAAAAAAAATCACAAACCTGATTTTAAACCCCAAAGAGTCTGCCTACTAATCGTGAGCTTGGGTGGGATTAGGTTTTAGCTCGATATTGGAAAACTATGGAAGCCACTTCAGTAGCACAGAATGACCTGATGGCTTTCAAAGAACTAGTGTTAACATAGTCGCCAACGGAGTAAACAGACAGTATCTGTTTTTCGTTTTTCCCTCTCCTCATTTCCATGATGTCTGCATTGAGCCAGGAAGATACATTGGTCACTGATGAAAGGCAAAACAGTGGAAGGCTAATGACAGATGCTGGAGAATCTTCGACCTCTGAGATCATCTCAAGTGTATACCCACAGTCTGTTTGGGGACTACTATAGCCACTCTGTGAAACTCACTTGGTACCTCAGCAATTCATTACCAGACTTAATTATACAAGTAGTAGCTACAGACTGTCAGCTGATGAAGCTGGTGACTGTAATACTCCCAGGTGGCTTATAAAATTATGTCTGGAGTTCTGTTTACCTTTGCAATTCTTATTCCAAAACCTTTTTTCTTCCTTAACCAAGATATAAAAGTTCTTGGGACCACCACTTAGTGTAATGGCTATGTCCCTGGACTCCTATGTAGGCGACTGTGGTTCTAGTCCTGGACCCGGTGGCTTAAACTCACGCTGGGTGCGTGTGCGTGCGTGTCCAAGATCCCGAGAGGAGAATGGAGGAGAAGGGATTGCAGTGTGGACATCTGCCCTGGGGGGAGTGTGGTGATTTCTCGCTTTCTGTCTCTCTCTGTCCTTCTGGTGAGCACATGTGCCCTACAGCAAAAACCTCTCCAGAAAAAGAAAAAAAAAGATATGAAAGTTCTTGTGTCCCATGGGCTAGTGGTTAAGGGAGTCAGATCCCATGTGGCTGACCCTGATTTAAATACTGGCCCTGGGGGCTGGCAGATGGTATGGTGGTTAAGGGTGCTGGACTCCCACATTGCCAACCGTGATTCAAGACCTGGACCTGGCAGCTAGCTTGCTTTTTTACTTTCTCTCTCCCTCACTCTCACTCTGTTGCTCTCTGGTCAAACTTTTAAAAGGTAATAAATTTAAATAAAATAAAATAATTATTTAAATAAATAAGTCAACATTGGCCCCGGCAGCTTGAAAAACATGCTGTGTGCTGGTGCATTGTTGCCTCAGATTACATCAGGATGGAGAAATGGATGAGAAAGGATTGTGGAGTGACCACTTCCATCTCCCTCGGTCTCTCTCTGGCGTGTGTGCATTCTGTGGCAATGAAAAAGAAAAAAAAGATATGAGTTCAAATTGTAGGTTTTTTTTTTTCTTACAATTACCCTATAAACTTGCTCTTGGCTCTATTGTTTATGTGCGTGTGCACATGTGAGTATTTTCTTAGTTAAGCAAGGGTTTGTTTCCTGCGGCGTCACACACCGAACACGCTCCAGCATGCAGCTCACATGCTTTCTTTCTGTCAGTTTTGTCTTACGTTAGCGAGCTCTGCCCGGGCCAGATGATCAGATGACTTTGTTGTGGTGGAGGAATTCGACATAGGGGTAGACAGAGATATTTTGAAGTTAAATTGTGAACAAAGATGAGAATACTTTTATGGAATCTGGAACTTTGGAATACTTCTGTCATTTTGATTAGATCAGCTTTGACCCTTAGAAATGGAGGTCTCTAGGGAGCAAGCGCCAGTCGAGGTTCCCAGCACTGCAGACCAAACGTCAGATCTCCTATCACTCTGTGACTTCCCTGAGGGGAGGAAGCCACCCTTGTTAATTTCTAGCTGTGTTAGCACATTGCTTGGTAATGAGCAGCTTGATTTTTGTTTGTTGAATAAGCACAAGTTAGCATCCTTTTTCTTTTTTCTTATTTTTGTACATTTAATTACTGTACATCTTTACAGTATACGATATGGACTTCCTGGGCAGGAATATAATGCATATTAGTCCAGTCAAAGATATTATCACACACAGTGTCATCACCAGAAAATCTTCCATTTTTGAGCCACTAAATGTTTGGCCTCCTCCCCTCATTCTCTCCCGTCTACTCGTCTTGTTCAGTCTTCTCCCACACTGTTTCGAGTATCCCCAGTTACTCTCCCTGTTAACGTCTTACGCACCTTCTGCAGGTTTGGAAAGTATCATGTTGTCATAGAGAATTAGGAAAGCATAACTAGATTTGATGGTTAGAAATGTTCTCTTTGCAGATCTAGCCTTGGTACTACTATTCTTTGCTATTTTTTGTTTTCAATAAGCACAAGGTGAACCAATTTCTTAATTAAAAAAATTCTGAGACTGTATTTTGACATTTCATTTTGTGAAGTCTTAGTAATAATGAAATGATTTCACTTTTCTGGATGCAAATTACGTGAGATTTTTTCTTTTTGAGAGAAAATACATGAATTTTTAAATTAAAAAAGATAAGCCTGTTCTGAAATGAATGTCTGTGATGAATTTTTTTGCTCAGGCAACATGAAACTACCATTTCAGACAGTTGTTTGAGAGGCAAAAGTTACACTACAGTCACTCCTGCTCACCTGGGGGAAAGAGGGAGGAATCACTAGACACTGGTTTTCCAAAAGAAAATGGGTATGCTCTAGGGAGTCGGGCATTGGTGGTCCAAAGAGGAGAAGAATGCTTTGCCAGTATATACTTTTGCCTCTAAACCTTCTGCTTTCTTGCAACTAGAAGAAAAGCTAATGTCTATGACGTGATGTCAATAACTCTAGAGGAAAAATGCTTTAATTTAATTCTGGATTAAAACATACTACTTTATTTAAAAAGCAATTCATTTTATAAGTGGAATACAAAGAGAGTCAACTTTAGGAACTGTTCCTTCCAGTTTAAAAAACACACACATACACACACACACAAAAAAAAAAAAAAAAAAAAAAAAACAACAGAGAAAAAGCTAAGAAGGCACTGAATATTAGAGTCACACTTGCTGAAATTTGGGGAAAGAAGCTTTTCCAGAGTTGTGGCCCTCAGTTCTTCCATGATGAGGTGGAGGACCTAGGTAGTAGGAGGATGTCAGGAAGTCCCCATCTTTGGGTGTAGCTATCAGAAAAGGCCACACTGAAGAGCTTAATGAAGGTATGTCTAATGTCCAATGGAGGTGTATCTAATGTCTAATGAAGGTCATTCTCACATAGAACCCAAAACACTCATTTTGTTGTATATAGAAGCATAATTTTAATGGTTAAAAAAACTCATTTTGATACAAATAAAAGCTTAACTATATTTAATGTGTAAAACAAATGACAATACAATAAACAGATTTTTTTCAATACAGTACATTAAAATTTTAAGCATGGGACAGACAGCTTTACAGTAATAAATCACAGTGCTCTGAGGGAGTGACCTACATGGGAAGACTTCCCTGTGTATACGAGTTTATGTGCTGTGCTGGTGACCTGGGGTTGGCTGAGGCTGGGAGTAGATCATGCCGTAAAGACCCTGTTGGGTGTGTGCTCTCTCTCTATATATATATCTGTGTATGTGTGTGTCTCACTCATGGAAGAAATAAACTTAAATAATCAAATTTTAAGTGGACAGAATGATTTTCATCTTGAAGGATTTAGTTAATCATTCAACTGTCTTTCTTTCTTTCTTTTTTTTTTTTTGTAACCACTTGAGTTTCTGGGTTGAGTAGTGCTAACTACAAATGCTTATTTTCTTGTATTAGTCCTTAAATTATTTTTAATAGTTCATTTTAGTTAGGATACAGGACATTCTGTATGATGAACATTTTAAAATATATAGTTAACTTAATTCAGAAAAGTGCCGATTTATTCTCAGACTTTATGAGAATAATGTCAACACATTTACCTTTTTTTTTTTCTAGTTTTAAAAATTGTATCAAAAGTAGCAATTGCCTTGGTGATCATTCCGATAGGTCTGTTTAATGATTTTGGTGCTGTAGTTTCCATCTATTTGAATTACTTGTGTTGGAATAAAGGATGCAAATAAAGCTGCAATTTTATTTGAAGTTGTGTGTCCATCTGTGTTGCTACTAAATACATGTAGACATTATGAGCAACCAAGTAATCCCTCTGTGTAAGAACAGCAGATGTTCAGAAGACCGTATTAATAACAGACTGAACTAAGCATATAAAATATTGAATTTCGGTAAGATTTCAGCTGGGCAAGTAATTCAATGCAGGAAACATGATGGAAAAGCAATTTTACTTAGTATTTAAAATAATGACATAATTTGCTATAGAGTTATGCTTGATTAGGCTGAAGAATTCTTTTTCGTTAAAAATGGTCAAACAGCAAGTATCAACCATGGAGATAGCTCTGGCCTCTGGGGATGACATCCGAGTGCCCTGAATGTATTCACCTAAAATCAAATACTGTTCAAAGATGATCTCAGATGAAAAATATTAAAATAATTAAAACTGACTATTGGGCTGGCCGCATGACACAGTGGTTAAGGGAGCTAGATCCTATATGGCCGGCTGTGGTAAGTCCCAGTGGCTTGAAAAACACCCTGGGCGCTTGTGTGTGAATGGGATGGAGAAATGGAGGAAAGGGGATTGTGGTGTAGTCACACCCTACTGGGGGAGGCTTTTAATTCCTCTGTCTCTCTGATAAGCACATCGCCTTCTGACAATAATAAAAAAACATATATACATATATTAGAATTTTGAACTCGGGTGAGTCTGCTATACAGCAGAGATTCTGATGCAAATAGACAGCTCTTTTCACTTACCTTCCCTCTCTTCCTCCCTTCCTTTCTTCCCACCTCTGTCTCTTCTTTCCTCTTCTTTTGTTGAGCATATTTGTACCTCTTATGTGTTAAACATTGCTCCAGGTATCAGGGAATCAGTTTAATTATTTATTTTTTCTTGTTTCCTTGACGTGAGAGAGAGAAAATGAAATGAGATAAAAGCTCCGACAAGGTCTCATGCCGAGATCCTCCCCTCAGGCTTCCTAGCCAGCCAGGATATTGGGCGCATGTGCCAGGCGTGTTCAGATCAGCTGGGAAACTGCACCTCGTTCTTTCCTATGGATTCAGCATTGCTTGAGCAGTTACTGCAGCACCACCAAGCTAGCCCAAGTTTAGTTTTGACTCTGTTCTGGTAGAAATAACAACAACAGGCTGTGTCCACAGTTTTGAAGAAATTACTGCCTTCCTATGAAAACGCACCTTTAGAGCTAGGTGGGTGTGAGGATAACAGGCTGAGCCTGGTGCTTACTCCTTTCCAAAAGATATTTCTAGGCTGAGTGTACCCACAGGAACCCCGTCTCATCTCCTATAGCCACCCACACATTTCTCAGGCCTGACTAACCCAGGGAGGGAAACCAATTCCCTACTCCCTGAACATAGCCTATTTATTGTACCCCACAAGGCGAGGTGAAATCCAGCAAGCGACAGCTTCCTCTGGAGGGATTGCCACATCAGGTGTGACCTGCAAGCCAACAGCAGAGGGTAGGGGATATCTCAGCAATTGCCTGCGCCTTCCCCATGTGGGCCGGTGCTCACACCTGCAGCATCTGGGTGAGGTCGATGGGAGCCATAGGGACGTTACCTCTGGAGCAGATGAGTCCGAGTAGACAGCACTGAAGACAGAGCCTGGGCTCACAGTCTGACTGAGTCTGTGGTGGCATGAACTATGAAAGCTTCAGACTGGAGACATGTTGCCTTTTTGTTTATCTTTATAGAAGCAAGAAAGTCAGCTGTGTGGACGACAATGACTCATACACTTTTGCTGTACTGTTTGGTGTTTCTTTTGCCCACAGAATCCTGTAGGATGTTATGCCAGGTAAGAAAAGGGGAAATAGTGCCAACTCTGTGGCCTAGTGGTGAAGGGAGCTGGGTCCCACATGGTCAACCATGCAGTTTGAATCCTGACTCCTGTGGCTTGAAAAGTATGCTGGTTGTGTGTGCATGTGTTCCATATCCCGGCAGGGTAGATAAACGAAGGAGGATTGAGGTGTGCCCTGTTTAGGGGTGCTTTCTCTCTCTCTCTCTTCCTCCATGTCTCTCTATGGCAAGTACATGCACATTAAAGAAAGAAAGGAGAGGAAAGGCAAGAGTAGAGGATGAACGGGTGAAATGGTGGGGAGAACAAATGGTCAATACAATCCATCACTTAACAAGCTTTCAGTCACCTGAGGGAGAAGATGGAGATAGAGTGATTGGTCCAGTCAGAAGAAATTGCAACTATAAGTAACTAAAACCCTTTTTAGCTAACAGCTATACATTATTTTCCTGTCAACTTTTATTTTCCATAATCTCCTGAGATGCAATGAGGCTTAAAAAATTTAAGAGTAATAAACTCTTCTTTCCATCCTCTGAAGAATGAAGCTTTCAGCTGTGAATTGCCAGGGCACTACCATTTCCTGAAGGCACTTGAAACTGCGTGGGTGATGAGGGCTGCCACAATGACTGGGAGGTATTAATGGCATTTGGTGGGTAGGACCTAGGAATAGTCTGGCACAATGAAGCATTATCTTACCCCAAATGGCAATGGCATCTCCTTTGATAAACCAGACAGTGAACACCATGACTAGGCTGGAAGGAGCAGTGAGCAGCTCAGACAGTCAGTGGTTAAGCCAAGTCAAACTGGGGTGGGGTTGTTGCAATGTACTATTTTTTTTTTTTTAAGATATTTTCTTTTTTAAAAAAAGAATTATTTATTTTATTTTATTTATTCATTCATTTATTTTAATTTGACCAGAGAGAGAGAGAGAATGTCATAGAGAGAGAGTGGGAGAGAGGAAGTGAGAAAGCTAGCCACCAGGTCCAGGACTTGAACCATGGTCGGCCAAATGGGAGTGTCCCGTGCCTTAACCACCATGCCACCTGCTGGTCCCCTGTAATGTACTATTTTAAGTTTGTAGGGCATAAGCACTCTGGATTTCTCTGAAATATTTTCCCTCATATCATAAATAATTTTAATTTCTTTATTAGTTACTTATTTTAAATAAAGTATGGAGGTGAAGGAACATATAAAAATACTTTGAATATTACCAGAAGTGAGTATTATTGAATGACTACAGGGTCTGGGAGGGAGCTTTGAGACCAACTGGTAAAGTTCTGCTCCCTTATTTTGTAAATGAGGACCATGAGGTCTGTGTGGAAGATCGTGATTTGCTTGAGGGACATACCTACTAGCTGTAGGGCCAAGCCTGAAGCCCTGTCTTCAGAGTCTCAGTTTTTTACTCTTCCAATTTGTATGTGTGCCTTCTTAAGTAGAACCTTCTTAGGAAAAAAATGACTTTGGAAGTTCTCTTCAGTTTTCCAAGTGATAGTTACTTTGCCCTCTGGTTAGTTGGACTTTGGATGGGAATTTTCTTCAGGATTCCTTTTCTTCCCCAAACTGACGTAGTATTTGGTTTCTAAGAGAAACTAGAGACCCATTTAAAAAGGCCTTTCCAGGAGGCATCTCAACATCACTATTTCCTCCCTTGTTTCCATTTTCTCTTCCCCATTTTTTCAATAAGACAGAATGGAGAGAGTAGCAGAGCATGAGAGGTTGGCTTGTTTATCTTGATTATTGAGATCACCTTACTAGGAGCGTTCCATTCTTTTCTTCTATTATACAAACTGCTGAATGAAAGGCTGCTGGGTGCTACCTCTTGGCCTCCCAGGTAGGTCAGCAGGTTGAGCAGGCTGTCAGTTTGCAAGTGACTTTTACAGAATTGGGTTGAGAATTGTTGGGATCTGGAACTAAAGTAGCCCATACTGGATGCCACACTAGAAATAAAATGGCCACAAGATGATGTGCTTTGGCAAATTAGCTGAGAAGAAGCGAATATCAGGTCCTTTACTTTAGAAAGAAGGTGGTTACCAGAACTGCTTGAAAACAGCATACCAGGCCTTTCAGCCCACATACCCGATTGACATAGTGTGATCTCACTGAAGTTTGTTTCATGGGCCAAGTATCATCCTGAGTTGTTGACTTACGACTGCACTTACTGTAGTCTATTTACCATGGTCTTATCAAGACGGGTTCTGGGCGTCTTGAGATGCCTGTACTTCCTTCCACGCTTTCCCTGTGCTTCTTGTACTTGGACATGGGTTAGCTTTTTGGAAAGGGTAGGATTTTAGGAGGTAGGAAAGTTAAGTTCTAGTCTCAGTTCTAGTTCTCTTTCTATAAGAGAAATTCCCTTCATGACCTTGTATCAAAGCCTTTAGTTTCCTAATCTGTGCAATAGGGATTTGGATTGAGTTAGCTATAAAGTCTTACAAAATTCTAAAAATATCATTTTAGCATTATTTTTTAAGTGGAGGAACTTTAACTCTTCTGCTTGTATATTAAGGCTCAATTCTCTTGACTATGAAATGAGAAGTCATCTTACATCAGTGATTTCAAGAATATCATGACATTGGAGAGATCTTAAATGGGCCATAATTCCAGGTTCACCATATGTTCTTATTTGGTAGAGAAAACAGGGACTATTTCATCTTGTTTCTTGAAACATAAAAAAACCAGTATTGTGAAGGAGAAAAGTACATAACGCCAAAATTTTAGTCATACAGACGTGTCACTGAATTTCCAGTGGCTTAGATCTTAGAATACAAGTTGGTATAATTGGACTGAGGCTCCTCCCAGCCATGGTAGGGCTCTCTTCTGGTGCTGAAAACAGGAAGAACCAGTCTTTCTCCCCCTGCCTTCCCACACATGCATATACATGTATGCCAGTATACACATACCTATACACACACGTACAAGGCACTGAACTATTTAGGGAGATATCAGGAAGCACAGTACACAATCCATGCTCTTATGAAACTTAAAATTTTATTAGAAGTTAATATGCTCATATAAAAAAGGCACGATATCAGGTTAGGTGAGTAAATGCTAAGCATTGAGTGTGTGATATGGTGGTACAGATAATAAATCCTACTGGAACTGGAGGAAAAGATACATAATTTAGAAATGGATTAGGAAAGATTTCTTAGAGGAGGGAAATTTGAGCTTTGTGTATAATCAATGTTTAGTAATTGTGGGTTCAGAATAGTAGTAGCTAAATTTTAAACAGCACTTAACACTGTTTAGGATCGGTTCTAGGTGCTTTTCATAGATGAGCCCATTTATTCCTCATAAAAATGCCCTAGGGCAAATATCCTACATATTGCAAGTGAAGAAAACTGAGTCTCAGAGAGATAAACTTTCCCAAGTTCTCAGATGATGGCTTTGGGATTTAGGCCCAGGTGGTGTGTCCCCTTGACTATAGTGGGACATTTTCTCAATGAAGGCTCAGGTCTGGATGGATGGGTGGCATAGAGAGGAAGTTCTAATCAGAAGAGGTGGGACTGTTCCTGATAGAGGGGAACTGAGTTTTAAGGGGGGGCCTTATAGAGAAAAAGAATATTAAAGGACAAGTAAAACAGTAAAGGTATAGTGAATATTTGCTTAGAATGAGGAAATAATCACAATGTCAAATATAGGCATGCTGATGAGTATTACATTCAGTAATTATTCAGTATTATTCAGTAATTAGATCAGTAAAATAACACTATAATGAATGAGGTGCCCACTTTTTTGTTTGTGTGTTTGTTTTATAATTGCCAAAGAGTGTGTACACTTGTGTGAGAGAGACAGAGACAGGGAGGAAGTACTCCCGGAATGGTGTGTGGTCCTATTAAAATGTCTTTTCTTCCATTTCTCTGTGCCGTCAGGATTTAGGAAATGCACACACATTTGCCCAGCCTATTTTTCAAGCATCAGGGCTGGATTTGAACCACAGTCAGTCAGGTTGGATCTGACTGTCTGTGCCCAACACATAACCACAGTGCTATATTTGTACATTTTTTCACAGCATTTTCGTATGCCAGTGACTTTGTATGTTTTGTTTTTTTCTATAGAGAAAATAAAAAGATTATTCAGTTTTCTCTCTGGTAATGCTCATGAATATTCTATTATTGCTTGTTTAGAAAAGTACTTTCAGTTTTTCAATACATTACTAGTAATGCTATGTAGATATAGGAATTGCCAAAAAAGTTTACAGAAAATGCATATTATTAAAAAAAGTTATGCTTGTGGCGGCAGCAGGTGGTTAAGGCACTGGACACTCCCACATGGCTAACCACAGTTCGAGTCTCAGATCTGTTGGCTTGCTTTCTCACTTTCCCTCTCTCTTTCTTTCTGTTTCTTTCTCTGGTCAAATTAAAATAAATAAAATTAAATAAATATTTTTTAAAAAGCTATGCCTGGATTTTTATTTTTTTGCACCAAAAGAAATTCATACTATAATTTCATTTTCTCAAACTTTCTGAAGTTCCCTCATATGTAGGACTATTGCCAAACTTAGGAAAATCTCTACCAAGTTTCTTTCGTATATGAGCTACAAGGTATCAGGGCCTTTAGACATTTCTTGTTCTATGACTAACAGTAAATACTCTTAGAATTAGTGCAACTTAGGGGTCAGCAGATGGCATGGTGGTTAAGGGGCTGGATTCCTACATGGCCGACTGCAGTTTGATTCCTGGAGTTAGCAACTTGAAAGGCATGGCAGGCATGTGTGTCCAAAATCATAAAAGGAGAATAGAGGAGGGATTGCGGCATGGTCATCTCCCGGGAGATGATTTTTCACTACACCTCTTTCTGTCTCTGTTCACAGTGAGTACACGTACCCTATGGCAAAAAACTAAAAAAAAAAAAAAAAAAAAAAAAAAAAAAGAGTGCTATTAAGTGTATTAAGTGTTTATGTCCCTGTTGTAACGTAGAAGTGATTGCAAACTACATAAGTATATCCTGTGTAGACTCTAAATGGACTCCTAACTCAACTTCTTGTACAGATTACCTAAGTACAAATTTCTTAAATAGATACAACTTTCTTGTTTTAATTTTATTTATTTATTTATTTATTTATTTGAGATTTTTGCTATAGGGCATGTGGACATGTGTGACCGTTCAAGAGACAGAGAGAGATACTGAGACAGAAAGTGAAAAATCACCCACCAAGGGGGATGACCATGCCACATTTTCTTCTCCATTCTCCTCTCAGGATTTTGGGCACACTCACAAATGCACCTGGTGTATTTCAAGCTGCTGAATCCAGGACTCGAACCATGGTCAGCTATGTGGGAGTCCAGTGCCTTAATGACTACACCATCTACTGGCCCTCAATACAATTTTCTAATGATACCCAAAATGAGGGAGAATGTGAAGGATGAGGAGTTGTAGTGGCAGAAAAAAAAAAAAACAAAACAAAAAACTTAACAGATGACAAACAATTAAAATATTTTTCTTTTGAAATGTTAAAGCACGTGATTATATGAACACATTGCTGGATCTTCTTCCAGGTCTTTGAAAGGGCCTATACAAACCGGGGACCCTGAAGCTTAGTCCTCATGAACTTTCTGCTAAACCCACTTGGGCTTACCATGTGTGTCCTGAATAGTACTCAGACCATTCCTACTGGAGAGTGAGGAGGGCTCCTACTGACTAGAGTGGCTGAAGGGAAAACGAGGTCTTGGGCTGGACTCACATATTCAGCTTTTGGTGATCACTGGTGTCCCAGTTGATCCAGATATAATTGTTCATCCACGACTAAAGTGAACCATCAGGCTGGCAAATCAACAACAGATTTTGATGTGAATTTTGATTTTTCCTTTCCAGGCTGCCAGCAAAAGCAATGAGAAGGTGTCTACCAGTCCACACGGTAAGCAGGCAGCCATTACTAATCCTGTGGAAGTTTAGCTGCCCACGATTGTAGTAGAGGGTGTTCTCAGCCTTCTGTCTTACGGCATTGCTCCTTGATGGCTTGCATCTGGATTCTGATTTATTTTCCCTTTACATTGAATCCTACGTTCCCCTCAGTACCCTCTGCTCTACCCTCGTCTGAAAGTTTTTTGTTATAGATCTTTTGGATTAAACCAGCTTCAATTGATCCAGTGGCTCAGACAGGTCTGGGAGAACTCATGGAGGATATAACTCACAATGAAGCTCTGGAACTGGGAGTCTTCTCAAAGAACTTTAGGGGCAGTGGATTCCAAAGTAGAGTTGGTATGGGGAGCTCCAGCGGTATGAGGAGGAGGCTCAGGGGTTCATGTGGTGGTGTAAGGGTACTCTGAACTCTGAGCTCTTCCCTCTCACTTCACCAGGGGAATTCCACCAGAGTTTCAGGATAAGGTTTTATTGGAAACAATAAGATTTTATTGCTGAAAAATGTAACAATCACTGGTATATTTCAGTCTCTCTCCATATTACCAAGAAGGGATGCCTGATATGTATAGGATTTATGTACCTTCACTGCAGTGGCACCGTGGTGATCAGCCCAGTGTAGCCCAGCTCTTTCATCTAATATGGACACCTTTTATTTTCACAGGTATATGCAATGGTGTCTGTATGAACAAGTCTCACTGCAGTCAGCCTTGTCCTCCAGACACTCAGGGAAACATGGGGTTTTTATGCAGGAAAAACAAATGGCACAAGATCACTGATACCTGCCGGACTCTTAATGCCTCCAATATTTTTGAGGTAATATCCTTTCGCTCACAATGTGGGTTCTAATGTAGGCTCTATCTACAAAGTGGAGCCTCAGATAATCCATGATGCCTTCAGTAAGAGAGGGCAAGAGAAGAACATGTAGCAGGGCAGCAGGTAGGTGTGTTTGTACATAAAGACATAAACGCAGCTTTGAGTTCCTGCCTCAGCCTCCAAGTTGGGAGTAGGGGCCTGTGTTACCATGTCTGACTTGCTTAGACACGGTCAAGGAAGAACATCATGCAGGCCCTGAGGTGAGCTTGGAGGGGTTGAGTAGGGATATGATCCTCTAGGACCATTGGCTCCCTGCCATGTGATGGAACATGCTGGAGGAGGGCCAGAAAGGGATCCTTCAAAACAAAGGTCAGCAAACTTCCTGTAAAAGGCCAGATACTGAGTAGGTTTGGACTTTGTGTCTGGGTCTCTGTTGTGTTTATTCAACTCTGCTCTTGCAGCACAAAAACAGCCATAGACAATACTTAAAATGAATGAGCTGGTTGAGTTCCAAGAAAATTTGATTTACAAAAGAAAAGATTAGAAAAGCATCCAGCCAGGAATGTAGTTCGCCACTCCTAAACCCTAATGAATGGAAACCCAGAGCTTGACTCTCTGGAAGAAACTGTCATTATTTTCAGTCATTCTTCCATTTTAGTGGTACAGTTGATTCATCCAAATCTAGTTAAAAATGTATTTCTTTCTTTCTTTTATTTATTTTTTTTTAAGGTTTTAGCCATAGTGTACATGCTCTCACTGATGAGAGACTGTGAGAGATGGAGAGAGGGAAAATGAGAAAACATGCCCTAGAGAGGATGGCTATACCAAAATCCCTTCTCCTCCATTCTCCTCTTGGGATTTGGGGCACACATGCACATGTACCCCGTGTAATTTTTAAGCCAGTGGGTCTGCAACTCAAATCATGGTTGACTTGCAGGAATCCAGCACTGTAACCACTACTCCACTTGCCGGTCCCAAGAATTTCTATTATTAAGGTGTGTTCATGTGTCATGCTTTGATCCCCAGGAATAATAAAAATAAATGTAAGTGGCACTAGAAATGTACATCTGTACAAAGGATATACCTACAGCATATACACACACAGAGAAGGTGTTTGAAGTGATAAGCTAGAGATAACAGTTGCTATCTTGGGGAACTGGGTTTAAGAGTAGGCAGTTGGGGGTACCAGCAGTTGGCACAATGGCTATGTTGCTGGATTCCCATGTAGTTGACTGCAGTTTGAGTCCTGGACTCGATGGCTTAAACTCACGCTGGGTGTGTGTGCGTGCATGTCCAAGATCCTGAGAAGAGAATGGAAGAGGGGGGATTGAAGCACGGCCAATCCTCCTGGGGGATGATTTCTCACTTTCTGTCTGTCTCTCTCTGGCTTTCTGGTGAACACACACGTCCTATAGCAAAAACCTCTCAAAAATAAAAAAAAAAGTTGGGAAGTTGAGACTTTTATTTTCTGGCTCATATACATTGGTAATAGCCAAGTTGTTCCACAGCAGATATGATCATTAAAATGTAAAATAGAAAAACATTATGCAATATACAAGTGTATATTAAGATTGTCCTAAATGTTACGCACTTTTACATTTAACACAAAAATAGTATAATAAAGATGTCTTTCTTGTTCCCACATCTCAGGGGAATTCACATTCAGACCTATCACTTGGAGGAAGCATAAAGCTAACAGACTATTCTGCAACACCTACCACCATAGCAGCTATGTTGATGCAAAAGTGTCCGAGGGATTTGTCTTGTGTAATTAGAAACATTCAGCAGTCTCCCCGGATACCAGGGAACATTGCTGTGATTGTGCAGCTCTTACACAACATATCAACAGCGCTGTCGACAGATGTTGATGAAGTAAAGATGAAGGTGGGTGGCCTCGAATAGTTGGTAGAGCATTGTCTTGATGGGAAAGGAATTCAGGTTAGTGGAATATTCTGTGAGCTTCTTCTAGTTGGGGTCCATGCCTTTCATGTCAGTATTTTAAATGTCTAATAGCAAGTGTTTTATATATTTTCACTGAAGAAAGAGTGACTAAGTGAATGGAAAATGTTTTTATTTAATAAACATTTATAGAGCACACTTATTTGGTACTGTGATAGACACTGGGTATGGTGTCCAGTGTATATTTTGGCTACTGAAAACCTCAAAACATTCTGGGCCTTGTAGAGAGAAAGACTTTTATTATTTTATTGGTGAGTTAAGACTGGTTGAAAAAAAATGGAAAATGATGGAATGCCAAGAAAATAGGCATACATAGGAGGGGATCTTTAAAACATTCACAGAAGATATGTATCATGAAAAAGCCATGTATGCAGAATCTTTTTAACACCTAAATAAACTTATACTTTAATTCCATTTTCCATGAGCTATTTGAAGGATCCATGTATGTGCTGCAGAAATGTATGGAACTGAATCTTTTTTTTTTTTTTTTTTTTTTTTTTATGGTCTTGGAAGTAAAGGATAGTAAAAAGCAGATTCAGCCTCTGGGGGCCATTTGCAAATTAGTGTGTTCCTGTACAAGGTCTTGCATCACAGTTGAGATTTAATAGATATTAATTACATAATGGGCACTCTGACCAGGCTAAGCAAATGGCTTGTTTTACCCATAGGTAAAGTAGAAATGGTGATGGGAATGAGCACAGTGAAGGCTGTCCCCTTGCCCATATCACAGGAAGGCATTGCCTGAATGGAGGAGGGCATGGAAAGGCAGTACCCTTGCATCTCTATCCTTTAACTCAAGTTCAGTGTGTATGCAGATCATTGGGGGAAGGGTCTTACTAAGATGCTGTTTCTGGCTCATTAAGTCTGTGGTGGGGCCTGAGATTCTGTTGACTAAGAAGTTCTCAGGGGATGCCCAGGTTGCTGGTTGAGGATCATACTTTATAAAATGTACTAGCAGTTTCAGAGAGTGGCTGACATCTAACTCTGGTTTGTCATTAACAGAGTTACAGCAGCATGGCCAACCACATTCTTAACAGCAAAAGCATCTTGAACTGGACCTTCATTCCTGAAAGAAACAGCAGCTGTGTCCTGCTACACTCAGTCAATTCTTTTGCAAGAAAGCTATTAATAAATAAACATCTCATTGACATATCAGATGTCTTCATTCATACCATGGGCACAAACACATCTGGAGACACTGGAAACAATTTCACGTTTTCAATGAGAGTTAATGACACCAGCAGTGAAATCACTGGGAGGGTATTGGTCAGTCGAGATGAACTCCAGAAGGTGCCTTTCCACTCTCAGATCATAGCCATCGCATTTCCAACTCTTGGGGCCATTTTGGAAGCCAGTCTTTTGGAAAATGTTACTGTGAATGGGCTTACTCTATCTGTCATTTTGCCTAAGGAACTTGAAAAAATATCACTTATTTTTGAAAAGATCAGCAAGTCAGAAGAGAAGAAGACATGGTGTGTTGGCTGGCACTCTATGGAAAGCAGATGGGACCAGCAGGCCTGTAAAATGATTCAAGAAAACTCCCAGCAAGCTGTTTGTGAATGTAGGCCAAGCAAGTCATTTACCTCTTTCTCAATTCTTATGTCACCCCACAACATGAAGAGCCCAATCCTGGTTTATATCACATACATAGGCTTGGGCATTTCTGTTTGCAGCTTGATCCTTTGCTTGTCCATTGAAGCCTTAGTCTGGAGCCAGGTGACAAAGACAGAGATCTCATATTTACGCCATGTGTGCATTGCTAATGTGGCAGCCACCTTGCTGATGGCAGATGTGTGGTTCATTGGGGCTTCCTTGCTTAGTGGTCCAGTGACGCACCATAGCGGATGTGTGGCAGCAACATTTTTTGTTCATTTTTTTTACCTTTCTGTGTTTTTCTGGATGCTTGCCAAAGCACTCCTTATCCTCTATGGAATCCTGGTTGTTTTCCATACACTGCCCAAGTCAGTCCTGGTTGCATCTCTCTTTGCAGTGGGCTATGGGTGCCCTTTGGTCATTGCTGTTATCACAGTTGCAGCCACTGAGCCTGGCAAAGGCTACCTACGACCTGATGCCTGCTGGCTCAACTGGGACATGACCAAGGCCCTCCTGGCCTTTGTGGTTCCTGCTCTGACCATCGTGGTAGTAAACCTGATCACAGTCACGCTAGTTATCATCAAGACCCAGCGAGTTGCCATTGGCAGTTCCATGTTCCAAGAAGTGAGAGCCATTGTGAGAATTAGTAAGAATATTGCCATCCTCACACCACTGCTGGGACTGACCTGGGGATTTGGAATAGCCATGGTCATTGATGACAGCTCCCTGGCCTTCCACATTATCTTCTCCGTACTCAATGCATTCCAGGTAAGTCTAGATGTTTTGAAACAATTCCACAGAGGGGAGAGATTTCATGAAGAGGCTTAGTGATCAGAAGCTTATGTTTCTAATAAAAAACAAAGGATTTGGAACAGCATATTGAGTAAGAAAATAAGCTTTTGTTCTAGATTCAGAATTTGGAATCAAATCCTGACTCTCATTTGCTAATAATATGTAACATGATCTTAGATATTTTTCTTAACTTTTTTAAGCCATGTTTTCTTTACATATACAATGAGTATACTATAATAATAATAATAATAGTATTACTGCCCATATTATGTGGGTTTTTGGAAAATGAAATTAAATGGTGACTATAAAACTATCAAGTACAAAAAGGATCTAAAGATCATAAACAGTCTTTAATTGGCTGAGTTGTTCTTGTTTAGAAATTAAGCAATGATACCTCCCCCCAAATTTAGGTACGTAATTTTAAGTATAAAATGCATATTTGGACCCAATTGTGGCATGTGCTACAACTTGATATTTTTCAAAAAAGTCAACATACTGAAGGCACCTGTTAATAAAGTTCTTAAAAAAAGAAAAAAGCTATGCTGTGCAGGCTAGTGCCACACTAGAAGCCCAGGTTCGATTCCCAGACCAACTTAAAGTCTGAGCATAGTGGTGTGTGCCTGCATTCCCTTCAATTCGGGAGGCTGAGGCAAGAATACTGCAAGCTTGAGGCTGATCTGAGTGTAACATAGCAACAATCTGTCTAAAAACATGAGGTGAGTGTGGTGGCATATGTCTGTAATCCCATTTGGGAAGAAGATTATGACATGACAAGACCTTATCTTAAAAAAGATGGCATCCTTCCATTTTAATTCTTTTTAAAGAGAGAGTTTTTCCCTATAGAGCATGTGTGCTCCATAGAGAGACAGAGACAGAGAAATGGAAAGTGAGAAATCACCCCTGAGGGGTGCCATACTGTAATCCCTTCTCTGTCTTCCTCTCAGGATTTTGGGCATGCATGCACATGCACCCAGCGTGAGGTTCACATTACTGAGTCCAGGACTCGAACAATAGGTGGCCATGTGGGAGTCCAGCGACATAGCCATTATGCCATTTGCTCGTCCCCATTTTTAATCTTTAGTTTCCATGAGAAGCTCTTTTATTTTAACAAGGTAAGCTGTACAGTGGTATTAAAGAGAGTTTCTCCTCTCTTATCTCATCTTATGAATTAAGGAATGTTCATAGTCTCATGTATATTCTTGCCAAAATTTTACACTTAAACAAATATATTTTCACATAATATAGGGTTAAAAAACAATGCATATTATTATGCTTACTTTCTCATTTAAAAATACACCTGTTTTTACATTATTAACAGAGATACTTGAAATTAATTATAAAAAAATGGGGGATTATTAACTCACAATTCTTGTGGCTGGGAAAACCAAAAGTATAAGCATGGAAATGTATAAGCCTGGTATCAGACTGGTCTTTGGTGTGGCCAATGGAAGAACAGAGGATGGCAGTTGGGTGCAGAGAGAGAGAGAGAGAGAGAGAGAGAGTAAGAGATATGTAGGCAGCTCTTTCTTTTTTATAGCAACCAACTCTCCTGAGTACTAAGCTGTTCTTATGAGAATTAGAACTCACGAGGTCTCTGGAAACATCATTAACCTATTCATGAGAGTGTTGAATCCATGGTACAGTCACCATGATTCAATCATCACCCACTTGACCTCACCAATTCCAACATGAAATTCCAAAACATGAAACTTTTGGGGACAAATTATTATCCAAATGATAGCAGGCGTAAAATTCAGTTTTCCAAAATATCTCTTCAGCATAAATTATGCTTAATATTTGTGAAATATTAATAAGGTCATATATCACTCTAAATAATTATATTTTTCTTGTCTTCCTTGGCGGCCATCCTACCTGTGACTTTTGTTTGGAATGAGGCTGTGAGGACTTGTATTTTTATATCATGAGCACTTAATTAGTTGTCAAGTGCAGTTTAACTAGTAGCCTACCTGCATACTAGTGCTAACTATTCCCCATCTGGTCTTAATTAGATGTCAGGTTACATTTAACTACTAGTCTACAAGTTACAAGTCTTAACTAATTGTCAACTAATGTTAACAAATTGTAACTACTTGTCATGTTAGATTTAACTAGTAGTCGACCAAGTTACTAATGTTAACTAGTTGTCAACTAATGTTAACCAGTTGTAACTAATTTTCAACCAAAGTTAACCAGTCTTAACTACTAGTCATTTATTGTTAACCAGTATTATCTAGTTGTCATGTTAGATTTAACTAGTAGTAGACCTGGTTACAAGTCTTAACAAGTTGTCAACTAATGTTAACCAGTCTTAACTAGTTATCGGCTAATGTTAACCAATCTTAACTAGTTGTCAAGTTATATTTAGCTAGTAGTCGACCTGGTTACTAGTCTTAACTAGTTGTCAACTAAAGTTAACCAGTATTAAATAGTTGTAATGTTAGATTTAACTACTAGTTGACATGGTTACTAGACTTAACTAGTAATCAACTAATTTTTAACTAGTCCTAGAGATGGCCTTAACTATTAGTCTGCCTCATTACTAGTTTTAACAAGTCAGCAAGTAGGTTTAACTAGTCAATTAGTTGTTCTTTAACTAATGTGTGCATTAACTAATCAAGTAGTCATCAAATGAATTTTAAATAATAGTAAGTCTGGTTAATAGCCTTAACAAGTCCTCTAGTTCTTAACTACACGTGTTTCTGCTTAGTAATCCTAGCTAGTCATCAACAAGTTTTAAGTAGTCCTTAGGTTGATGCTAAATAGTAGTGTTTCTGCATATTGATTTTAACAAGTATTCAGGTAAGGTATAACTAGTTGTCTGCCTGGATAACAGCCCCCACTAGGCCTCATGTTGGTCTTAACTAGTAGTATTTCTGCTTACTAGTCTTAACTAGATCTATAGTTGGTCTTAACTAGTAGCCTGGCTAGGTACTAGCCTCAAATAGTCATGCCATGTTTAACTAGTCTTAACTAGTCACCAATTAGTTTTAACTAGTCCTCAATTTGCTTTTAACTAGTAGCCTTCCAGGTTACTAGACTCAACTAGTCATTGACCAGATTTAACTAGTTCTACAGTTGCTATTAACTAGTAAACTGCCTGGTTACTAGTTTAAACTAGTCATCAACAAGATTTAATTAGTCATCCAATATATGACTCCTCAAAAAAATTAACATGACACAAAGCATATAACGGTTGCTCTAAATATAATGATGTGGAAATAATTAGTCCCTCTATAATGTATCCTCCAGACATAGATCCTCGAAAGTCAAAATCAGGCTATTCCTGTCATTTGAGTGTTTCCTCTCCTATGAACTGGCACAAAACCACCCTTGAAAAAGGGAAGAGCTTGTAAAAGTTCCACTTTTTACGTAGAGAAAAGGAAGTTAACTTTCTTTTGAAGATCCCTTTCAAAAGGTGATAGACGGCAACATTCACTAGGTAAAATTTCTCTGGAACTGTAATCGTCCAGATGTTGGCTCATCTGAAATGAAAGATGAAATGATGACCTTTTTCCTTGGAAACAATTACTTTATTGAAGTTTATTTATTCATTTATTTATTTTAATTTGACCAGAGAGGATCAGAGAGAACATGAGAAAGCAAGCCACCAGGTCCAGGACTCAACCTGCGGTGGGCCATGTGGGAGTCCAGTGCCCTTAACCACGGTGCCCAATAATGACCTTTTCTCTAGCCAACTCATTAAGATCCTCTAGTTTAATGAGCGAATGCAAACTTTTACCAAGCCCGAGTCCTGTTAAGGTTTTAGTAACTGGCATGTTGAAGCAGTTAGAAACAGGTGTTCTTCCGTGACAACAGCAAACCGATCGCTACTACCATTTGGTAAAAACTCAGCTGAGAGGCGGAGGACTGTACAGGGAGTAGCATTAGCCTGCGGCTAATCATTTCCCCCTGAGCACACTAACGACACTTCCCCATTCAAGCAGTCCTACACACATCCCAAGTTTGGTCCACATGTAGCTTTCCTCAGATTGTTCCTTTGTTGGTGCAGTTCTTCTCTCAAGAGTACTACTGAAATGTGTTGTAATATCGACTAAGAAAATGTTATGGTTGACACAGCCCATTGCCTTCTTATACAGATGCTTGGGACAAATACCTCTCAGTCTAATTCTGGTACCAGAAATACAGTTTTAATCAGAATCCCCATGAAATGGGCAACAGAAATTAAATTAAAAAAAGTCTGCGGACCACAATTCTAGCATATTCCATCCACAAATAGTCATCTGTTTGAAGACTAAGAGCAAAGGGACCAGCAGTTAGCGTGGTGGCTATGTCACCAGACTCCCATGTAGTCGACCGCGGATCAAGTCCCGGACCCGGTGGTTAAACTCACGCCGGGCGCGTGTGTGTGCGTGCCCAAGACCTTGGGAGGATAACGGAGGAGAAGAGATTGTGGCGTGGCCATCCACCCTGGGAGGTGATTTCTCACTTCCTATCTCTCTGTCCCTCTCTGTCTTCCTGATGAGCACACGTACCCTATAGCAGAAACCTCTGCAAAAAAAAAAAAAAAAAAAAAAAAAAAAAAAAAAAAAAAAACAAAAGCAAAATATCACTTACAACATTCAAACAAAAGACTAGTCACAGGTCCAGCTAAAGTATCACATGCTGCTTGGCAGGCTTAGGCCGCATGGGAGGCCCAGATTCCATTCTCAACCAACCCTAAAGGCTGGGCATGATGGTACAAGATTACAGTAGCTGTAATCTTAGCTACTCAGGAAGCTGAGCAGCAGGATCACAACACAGAGGGATCCTATGCCTACAGTAAAATAAAATAAAATAAAATACCTATATTTTTACATTCATGATGTTTGGTACCTGATCATGAATGGATGAGAATTAATTCTGTAAAGAATGAACCGGTAGCAGCCTCTCTACATTTCTTAGAGTAGTAAAGCACAATTTGATCAGATAAACTTCAAGGTGTTTCTCTAGGCATTGTGTTTGTTTGTTTGTTTGTTTTTGGTTGTTGTTTTATTCTCAGATTTTTGCCATAAAGTAAGTACATTGGTGAGTTAGAGAGGGAAAGTGAGAAATCATTCCCCAGGGGGAATAGCCACACCAAAATCCGAAAGGATTCTTCTCTTAGGATTTTGAGCACACATGCACACATGCCCGGTGTGATTTTCAAGACACCGGGTCCAGGATTCAGACTGTGGTTGACCATGTGGAAATCTAGTGCTTTAACTACCATGTCACCTGCTGGCCTTTACCCAGGGATTTTTTTTTTTTAATTTTGCTTTCTGTTTTATTTATTTATGTGTTTATTTATTTATGTTTCAGTCTGTCATATGATCTAGTCATTTATTGTGTACTCCCTTCCTTTTTTTAGTTGATATTATTTTTTATTTTTATTACTGTTTGTTTTTAATAAAAAAGAAAAGGGAAAGAAGAGGTAGGTATATTTGACAGTCTTGTGGTTACAATCTTCTGCCTTAGCCTCCCACCCAGCTAGCACCACCATGCCAGGTCAGAGTTAATGCCTCCATTCCACCTCCCAGATAATACTACCACGCCAGCCTGTTCAGGTTGGTTTAGCATTCAACTACCGTTCACTGTGACTGGGCCCTCCCAGGTTTTAGTATACGTGCTTTACTTAAATCCCACCAAAGCAGCTACGGAGGGGTCCTAAAACTTCACCCAGCCTATATTTACCCTCAGGAAATATAAGGCAGGACATGACGAGAAGTTATGATTGACGAGATGAGCAAGGAAGGCAGCAAATTGACCGCATAATTATAGTTGGCTCTTGAACAAGGCAGGTCTGAACCCTCCCAGGTCCACTTATTATTAAGGTATTTTTCAGTAAATACTCTAAATATACTTCTCTTCCTTCTGGTTGTCTTTTCTTATTTTTTAGTGGTTTTTGCTCTAGGGCGTGTGCGCTCGCCAGAAAGACAGAGAGAGACAGAAACAGAGAGCGAGAAATCACCCCCGGGGTGGGGGGTGGTCACGGCACAATCCCTTCTCCTCCATTCTCCTCTTGGGACCTTTGGCACGCACATACACACAGGTGCACAGCATGAGTTTAAAACAGCGGATCTTAGACTCAAACCATGGTTGAATACGTGGGGGTCCAGCAACATAGCCATTACACCAACTGCTGGTCCCCCTTATGGTTTTCTTAATAACATTTTTCTCTAGCTTATTTTATTTTAAAAGTACAGTATACACTGTATAATATGCGAATATGTGCATTAATCAACTATTTATACTCTTAGTAAATCCTCTATTCAACGGCAGGCTCTTAATAGTTGTCTTAGGGGAGTGGAAATTTATACGGGGATTTTCGACTGGGCAGAGGGTTGGTGCCCCTAACCCTCATGTTCAAGGGCCAAGTTGTGCTTCCATAGTAAAAGGGATGATGGAACTTTGAAACCAGTAGTGGTCGTCCTCAGAGGGTAGGACCAGGAACTCTGTAAAAGACCCAGAGACATAATAGTAAAACGTGAGGCTCTGCAAGGCTGACCCACAGAGGAAGGTTCAGGATTTGCACCTGGAGACCTCTTTCAGCACTGTTACCCTATTGTGGGTATTGTCTGTCTAATGTTCAGCTGTCTTAACTTGTTGTCATTTTAGATTTAACTAGTAGTCGACCTGGTTACTAGTCTTGACTAGTTGTCAACTAACGTTAACCAGCCTTAACTAGTCGTCACGGTAGACTTAACCAGTAGTCGTCCTGGTTAGGAGTCTTAACTAGTCGTCAGCTAAGGTCACCAAGCCTTAACTAGTTGCCTCGTTCCATTTAACTAGTAGCCGACCTGGTTACTAGTCTTAACTAGTTGCCTACTTATGCTAACCAGCCTTAACTAGTTGCCAGGGAAGACTTAACTAGTAGCTGACCTGGTCACCAGCCTTAACTAGTAGCTGAGCAAGGTTAACCAGCCTTAACTAGTCCCCATACCAGACTTAACTAGTCGTCAGCCTGGTGACTAGCCCTAACTAGCCATCGGCCAAGGTTAACCAGCCCTAACTAGTCGCCAAGCAACAGTTGAGTAGTAGTCAACCTTGTTACTAGCATTAACTAGTCATTGACCGAGGTTAACCAGTCTTAACTAGTCCCCATGTTAGACCTAACTAGCACTCGACCTGGTTACTAGCCTTAACTAGTCGTCGGTTGAGGTTTACCAGATGTAACTAGTAGTCAACTAGTGTCAGCCAGTCTTAACTAGTTGCCAGCTAATGTCAGTCTTAACTAGTTGTCATGTCGATTGAACTAGCAGTCGACCTGGTACTACTCTTAACTAGTCGTCCACTACTGTTAACCAGCCTTAACTAGTTGTCACGTTAGAGTTAACTAGTAGTCCACCTGGTTATTAGTCTTAACTAGCCATCAATCAGCTTTAACTAGTTGTGGAGTTGCTATTAAATAGTAGCTTTCCTGGTTACTAGCCATAACTAGTCGTCAGCTAGGTTGAACTTGTCATCTAATATATGGCTCTTCAAAACAAATTAACATGATAGAAAGCCTACAAGGGTTGCTCCAAATATGACGATGTGGAAGTAATTAGTCCCTCTATCTTATAGCATCCAGACATAGATCCCCAAAAGTCCAAATAGGCTATTCCTGTCATTTGAGTGTTTCCTCTCCTATGAACTGGCACAAAACCACCCTTAAAAAAGGGAAGAGCTTGTAAAAGTTCCATTTTTTACGTAGAGAAAAGGAAGTTAACTTTGTTTTGAAGATCCCTTTCAAAAGGTGATAGATGGCAACATTCATTAGGTAAAATTTCTCTGGAACTGTAATCGCCCAGATGTTGCCTCGTCTGAAATGAAAGGTGAAATGATGACCTTTTTCCTTGGAAACAATTACTTCATTGAACTTTATTTATGCATTTATTTATTTTAATCTTACCGGAGAGGGTCAGAGAGAAAGAGAGAGAGAAAACGAGAAAGCAAGCCACCAGGTGCAGGACTCAAACTGTAGTTGGCCAAGTGGGAGTCCAGTGCCCTTAACCACCGTGCCCAATAATGACCTTTTCTCTAGTCAACTCATTAAGATCCTCTAGTTTAATGAGTGAACGCAAACTTTTACCAAGCCCGAGTCCTGTTAAGGTTTTAGTAACTGGCATGATGAAGCAGTTAGAAACAGGTGTTCTTCCGTGACAACAGCAAACCGATCGCTACTACCATTTGGTAAAAACTCAGCTGAGAGGCGGAGGACTGTACAGGGAGTAGCATTAGCCTGCGGCTAATCATTTCCCCCTGAGCACACTAACGACACCTCCCCATTCAAGCAGTCCTACACACATCCCAAGTTTGGTCCACATGTAGCTTTCCTCAGATTGTTCCTTTGTTGGTGCAGTTCTTCTCTCAAGAGTACTACTGAAATGTGTTGTAATATCGACTAAGAAAATGTTATGGTTGACACAGCCCATTGCCTTCTTATACAGATGCTTGGGACAAATACCTCTCAGTCTAATTCTGGTACCAGAAATACAGTTTTAATCAGAATCCCCATGAAATGGGCAACAGAAATTAAATTAAAAAAAGTCTGCGGACCACAATTCTAGCATATTCCATCCACAAATAGACAGTCTTCGGTTTGAAGACTAAGAGCAAGGGACCAGCAGTTAGCGTGGTGGCTATATCGCCGGACTCCCATGTAGTCGACCGCGGTTCAAGTCCCGGACCTGGTGGTTAAACTCACGCACGCCGGGCGCGTGTGCGTGCGTGCCCAAGATCTCGGGAGGATAACGGAAGAGAAGGGATTGCGGCGTGGCCATCCCCCCTGGGGGTGATTTCTCGTGCTTCCTATCTCTCTATCTCTCTCTGTCTTTCTGGCGAGTGCACGCACTCCATAGCAGAAACCTCTGCAAAAAAAAAAAAAAAGACTAAGAGCGATTTCTCTCCTAATTAGATATTAAATTATTCATGGTCAAACTCTTTATATTTATATCTGGATCTATTAGCATAATGCTTGGCACAAAAATGAATAATAAACATGGTGTCTCTGTGTTCATCTTTGTATGTGTTTAATTACTTTAATATACCACCTGTTCTGTATAGCCGTAAATATGTAATGGAAATACTCCAACAGGATGATTTTTTCATTGGTCCGTGTCACCCTGGGGAAAGTTAGGCAAAATATCACTTAGAACATTTGAATGAAAGACTAGTCACAGGTCCAGCTAAAGTATCACATGCTGCTTGGCAGGCTTAGGCCGCATGGGAGGCCCAGATTCCATTCTCAACCAACCCTAAAGGCTGGGCATGATGGTACAAGATTACAGTAGCTGTAATCTTAGCTACTCAGGAAGCTGAGCAGCAGGATCACAACACAGAGGGATTCTATGCCTACAGTAAAATAAAATAAAATAAAACACCTATATTTTTACATTCATGATGTTTGGTACCTGATCATGAATGGATGAGAATTAATTCTGTAAAGAATGAACCGGTAGCAGCCTCTCTACATTTCTTAGAGTAGTAAAGCACAATTTGATCAGATAAACTTCAAGGTGTTTCTCTAGGCATTGTGTTTGTTTGGTTTGGCTTTTGTTTTGTTCTCAGATTTTTGCCATAAAGTAAGTACATTGGTGAGATAGATAAGGAAATTGGGAAATCATTCCCCAGGGGCTATTGCCACACCAAAATCCTTTCTCCTTTATTCGTCTCTTAGGATTTTGAGCATGCATGCATACGTGCCCAGTGTGATTTTCAAGACACTAGGTTCAGGACTCAAACTGAGGTTGACCATGTGGAAATCCAGTGCTTTAACTACCATGTCACCTGCTGCCCTCTACCGATTTTTTTTTTTTCAGTTTTGCTTTCTGTTTTATTTATGTATTTTTTTCATTTATGTTTTAGTGTGTCATATGATCTTGTAATTTATTTTATGCTACCTTCCTTTTTTAGCTGTTATTATTTTTTATTTTTATTATTGTTTGTTTTTAATAATAAAGAAAGATAAAGATGAGGGAGAGAAGGAGGTAGGTTTATTTGACAGTCTTGCGGTTACAATCATCTGCCGTAGCCTCCCAGTTAGCACCACCTTGCCAGCTCTCAGTTAATGTCACCATTCCACCTCCCAGATAGCACTACCATGCCTGCCTGTTCAGGCTTGTTTAGAATTCAACTACCGTTCACTGTGACTGGACCTTCCTAGGTTTTAATATACATGCTTTATTTAAATCTTACTAAAGCAGCTACGGGTGGGTCCTAAAACTTCACGCAGCCTATATTTACCGTCAGGAAATATAATACAGGATATAACGAGAAGTTATGATTGATGAGATGAGCAAGCGAGGCAGCAAATTGACCGCATAATAGTTGGCTCTTGAACAAGGCACGTGCAGTTATTATTAAAGTATTTTTCAGTAAATGCTCTAAATATATTTCTCTTTCTTCTGGATTCCTTTTTTTTTTTTTTTTTTTTTTTTTTTTTTTTTTTTTTTTTTTTTTTTCTTTGGGGTTTTTTTCCTCTTTAAA
>NW_006159732.1:4109738-4122483 GCF_000334495.1 Tupaia belangeri chinensis
TTTTGTGTACACACACACACACACACACACACACACACGCACACACACACATGTGCTCATTGTGAGTTTAAGCCACTGGGTCTGGGAATCAAACCACGGTCGACTACGTGGGAGTCCAGCAACATAGCCATTACACCAACTGCTGGTCCCCTTATGGTTTTCTTAATGACGTTTTTCTCTAGCTTGTTTTATTATAAAAGTATAGTATACAATGTAGAATATGTGAATACGTGTATTAGTCAACTATTTATACTCTTAGTAAGTCCTCTATTCAACAGCAGGCTCTTCATAGTTGTCTTAGGGGAGTGGAAATTTATACTGGGATTTTCCACTGGGCAGAGGGTTTGTGCCCCTGATCCTCATGTTCAAGGGTCAAGTTTCACTTCCATAGTAAAAGGGATGATTGAACTTTAAAACCAGTAGAGGTCATCCTCAGAGGGTAGGACCAGGAACTCTGTAAAAGGGTCTTCCTGTGTTCTGACAGGGACATAGTAAAACGTGAGACTCTGCAAGGCTGACCCACTGAGGAAGGTTTTGGATTTGCACATGGAGATCTTTCAGCACACCAATCCTGTTGTGGGTATTTTCTGTCTAATGTTCACTAGTCTTAACTTGTCATGTTAGATTTGACTAGTTGCCTACGTGGTGATTAGTCCTAACTAGTCATCAGCTATCATTAACTAGTCACCAAGTGGTCTTAACTAGTAATCTTTTCTTCCTCATTTCTCCATCCTGTTGGGATTTTGGTCAGGCACATGTTCCTGGCATTTCTTTCTAGCTGCCCAGATCAGGATTCAATCCATGGTTGGCCATGTGGAATCTGACTTCCTTAATTGATAGGCCATGTGGGCAGCCCCATATTTAGTTTTTCTTTGGAAGTTTTATATTCTTTGTTGTAGATGGTGGAAGGAGATTGGGTTTGCTATGGGAAGCTGAGAACAGCTGTTTTTGCTTTCTTCTGCAGAAATTTCTTTATTACTCTTGTTCAGGGACTGCAGGGCTTCTGCTTCCCATTGCCTAACACCTCTCACTCTTTTCTGGGTCATTTTGAGAGGCACAGTTCCTGATAAATGGAAAATATTTTTATTTTCCCCAACTTGGAAAGAAATTTTAAAAATATTACTTTAAGAAGCAGGAATCTTAGTCTGTTCATTTTACTGAGGTATCCCAAATGTCTAGAACACTGTCTGGCACATAGAAGACAATCAATATTTGTTGAATAAATGAATCTAAGTGTTGAGACCTTAAAATCAAAATGAAAGGATTTAATAAAATTGTTTTTATTTTTACCGAAATAAGAACTAACAAAGAGTGCTGGTATTTATTTATTTATTTATTTAAATAATTATTTCATTCAGTTTTATTCTTTCATTCATTTATTTTAACTTGACCAGAGAGAGACACACAGAGAGAAAGTGAGAAAGCAAGCCACCAGGTCCAGGTCTTGAACCATGGTTGGCCATGTGGGAGTGTCCAATGCTTTAATCAGGCCACCTGCTAGTCCCCAGCTGGCATTTATTATTGTATGTTTTTTATTTTTCTGTAAATAGCTTTTCTCTCTTTCATAGGGCTTCTTCATCCTGGTGTTTGGAACAATCCTGGATCCAAAGGTACTTTATGTAAATTCTTCTAGTTTTGTTATTGAAGCTTTGTTTTTCATTATTAGTACTCTGGCCTGAGAGACACATCTATAAAGACTGCTCATTGAGTGTGTTTCATCTCAATAATTTGTGTAGACACATGGACAGGACATCATGCTTTTTATAATGCAAATGATATCTTTCAAGCTCTTATAGGGATTATTTATATCTCTATAAGTGTATTATTTATACACTTACAAACTCTTATGGGGGTATTTATATACATTACTTTTAATCCTAAAAGCAATCTTGGATATGACTATTTTCAGTTTTACAGATGAGGAAATTGAGACTCAGAGTGATTAAGCAGCTTGCTCAAGCTCTCTAGAGAAATCCACTCTGATTGGTTGAAGCAAAAAAGAAATTTATTCAATGTCACAATATCACCTTAGGAAAGATCTCTCTTTGGCTTGAAGGCTTGGGGTTTACACCTCAGAAATAGTCTCTAAGGCATGGTGGAGAACAGCTCCAGGAGAGCTAGCGTTGCCTCTCCCTGCCTTTGATGGGCACAGATTAGCACAGTTCACCTGGTCAATGTCTAGCAGTGGCCACTTCAGCTAAGGTTGCTGCTACTGCTCTCTCATTTGGGGGTCACCTCCACCTTGCCCGTCGGTGCCCACTGGCACCTGCTTTCTTGCTTTGTCATGAGATCAGGTCACACAGCTGCATCTTCACTACAAGAGGGGTCGAGAAAGTGAGTTACTGATTTCTACCTTGAAGAGCAGTGGGCTCAAGGAAGAGAATTTTCCAAATGCAAATGATAGGTTGTGGGTGGTGAAACAAATACAAGCTACACAAATGAATGAAATGTCAACTAATTTCTCAGGCTTCTAAGATCGCCCTCTTTCCATCGTACTCTGCTGCTTCCCGCAACAAGCAAGGCAAATAACTCTCAGATGTACATGGACATACCTTCTATCGATTAAAATAAAGTTTAAAAAAATAAAAAGAGATAATACCAGGTTGAAAATATGAAAATACTCCCTTCACGGCAGAAGTTTTTTTTTTTTTTTTTGGAGAGGTTTTCACTATAGGGCGCGTGCGCTCGCCAAACAGACAGAGAGAGACATAGAGACAGAAAGCAAGAAATCACCCCCCGGGGGGATGGTCATGCCACAATCCCTTCTCCTCCATTCTTCTCTCGGGATCTTGGGCACGCACGCACATGCGCCTGGCATGAGTTCTAAGCCACCGGGTCTGGGACTCGAACTGCAGTCGACTACGTGGGAGTCCAGTGACACAGCCATTACGCCAACTGCTGGCTCCCCAGAAGTTTTCTTTAGTTCAGTTTTTGTTGTTGTTGTTGTTCCTATCAATGCTATTCTGCTATTAGGTTAATATCAGAAGTTTGTGAACGAGGACTTTCACAATGGTATTTTCATTGCCTTATGAGGCTACTGTGTCAACCTAGTAAAAATTATTCCAAGATGAAAGAGTATTAGTCTTGATATTTCTGTGTACTAGCTGTGTGCTATGAACACAGCTAGTGCAGCTCTATGGGAGCTCCTGATGCTTGTGAACCCCAGATTTCTCAAAGAGAATGCAAGGGGGATGCTTTCCCTTCCTTGTCCTCTAGGTAATGACAAAAAACAAGGCAATTTTGAAAGTGAAAGTACACAGGAAGCACTTAAGATATTACATAGGCATATATCACAGGATTATGTTTCTACGAATTGTCATGCCGTAACTGGTATTCACAGCCGAAGTATCAGAAACAACATTATGACTGAGTACTTCAGTGGTAGGTTCTAGGAGATGTACAAAGACTTCCTAGCCATGGGACCTTCTACTGAGATCAAAACCTCCTTAACTGAAAGTTATAATGTAAAAGGGAAGTATTCAAGTGTCACAATTAGTGCATAATTAATTAACAAAAAGTTGTATGTACTGATAGTCTTTAAAGTGTTAGGATCAGTATAAAACAATGAGTATATATCCTAGATGTGTTTGTTATGCATTTACAAAGTATGTATTATATACATCATGAAACTAGAAGTAAAGCAAACTGAGAACAAAGAAATGTAAGTAGAAGCTCCAGTTTATCATCACAAATCCCTGGGCACTCTTGGGTGTATCACCCCCTATCACTGGGGAGTGCTCCTCCCCCTTTGGAGCCTGTGTGACAAAGAATGCTGCTTGGAAGGGTACAGAGGGTGAAACCACTCTGACCTGAGTGTTCTGGCATACATTAATGGTAAAGAAAGAACTTCTACAAAGCCTTCAAAGGTGAATTAACATTTTTACAACAGAAGAAAAGAGAGGAAGTTAAGAGCAGGCAAGGCTTAGGGAAAAGGACTGGATGACCCGGAGTCAAGGGGCATGAGTTCAAGTCCTGGTCTTTCTTTTAGTTGACAGAATTTGGATGACACTTAATATTGGAGCCTTAATTTCCTTGGTTGTAAAGTAGGATGAATAATGTCTGTCTTCTGGATAAAATGAGCTAACAGGTGAGAAAAACGCTTTAAAGTTGTAAAACAAAAATCATTGTTACTTATGATTATTTCATTGGTTCCATGGCCTGTTGCTATGTTGTGTTGTATTTTTCCTCCCTCTAAAAAAGGAGGTTAGGATAACTGATAAAATGTGGGAAGTGATTAATTATCTAAGTGCTCCAAAAATGAACGACAATGCTATGTTAAGAAACCCTCAAGGTTGTGGCAAGCTGTACTTAGCCATATTAAGACCCCGAGCATGAGTCTCCTAGGTCAGTCTCACTTCTTGCTTCTTTTCAATTCCTGCCTCCCAGATCACACCCTCAGGTGACTGACTTTCCCACCGCCCACCAAGAGGACCTAACTACTAACACACTTTCTTGCCACAGTATTTGCCATGCCTAAACGCATGTATTAACTTATTGTATAATCTTCTAATTTTTAACTCCCTTCCTTAAACACTCAGATAAGAGAAGCCTTAAAGTGTCGAGTAACTTCTGCCAAATGGATCTCCAGAATATCAGAGGTAAAGCTTTTATATTTGTTAAACAAAATGAATTCTCCTATAGGGCATGCACACTCGCTGGAGAGAGGAAAAGGAGAGAGAGAGAGAGAGAGAGAGAGAGAGAGAGAGAGAGAAAGCACTCCAAAGGGGGAGATGGCCATGCCACAATTCTTTCTCCTCCATTCTCCCTCCCCTCAAGATTTTTGGGCATGTGTATATATGCCCAGCATGTTTTTTCAACCCTCTGGGTCTGGGACTTGAAATGCACAGCCTGCCATATGAGATCCAGTCACCTTAGCTACCATGCTACCAGCTGGCCCTATATTGATTTTTGCATTTGAAAGTTTGTCAAGATAACAATGGTATTAAAGTTTCTGATACATAGACTTTTTCCAAAATTATCACCTCAACACTTTGCAGTATGGGTTTTTCCAGAAGTGCCAAGCTAGTACTTCTCTGAGCTGTTCAAATTCTTTCTGGGGTATAAGGACCACACCCAGAGAGGTGAAAATAGACTTTAGAGGAGAGTCATGAGGTGGAAGACACTGGGAGGTTGAGTAGGAGAGCAGATGATGAAACAGAGAAACGAAAGATGATAGCTTATTGTTCTTCCTGATGCCAATCAGCTGGACCATATCCAAAGTGTGAAAATTTCAGGAATACCAATTCTGACCCTAAACATAGAACTTCCTAATAGCTTGGCTTACAAGAGGAGCCTGCTGCCGTGGCTCTTGAAGTTAAGTAGGGCAGGAGCCTGTTCAGGGGTGTCATGAGAAGGTTGTCATTGGACAGTAGGCTTATCTTTTATTTTTGTAACTTAGAAACCATTTATTGATATTCAAAGGATGAGACCCATTAACTGTACTGAGTAAGGAAAAAACTGGAAAAGATTTAAATGGCAGCAGAAGGGGAATAACCCGCCATCAGAGAAGAGGCAGTCGAGAGTTTCCCACACCGTCTGATAGTACTGGCATCACTGGTTATGGGACAAAGTTGAAGATCTTCAATGAAGGGGCTGCTGGGTCCTTCAGGGACTGGGCACTCTGAGCTCTGAAAAACAGCGTTACCCCTCCCATAGTTCTTGTCTTTCCATTCCGTTCCTTTGGTTTTGTTAGCCCCGTTTGTTCTCCTTTTTCTTCTCTTTCTTTTCCCCTTTCTCGTCTCTCACGTAAGCTGTGATCCTGTTTTTAATCTTTGCTCTCCACACCTGGGAGATTGTTGACTTCTCTATATCCCTTTCAGTTAAAAATCAAAGACAGCAATAAACATCAGACTTTAATTTTTAAAAATGTGTTTGTGGTTTTTTTTTTTTTTTTTTTTTTTGTCTGTTTGTTTTGCTACAAGTTGTATCTCCTCAACAGAGAGACGGAGAAAAAGAAAGAGAGAGAGGGGGAAAGCGAGAAATCACCCTGGGGCAATGGCCACACCACAATCCCTTCTTCTCCATTCTCCTCTCAGGATTTTGGGCCTGGACGCACATGTGCCTGGTGTGTTTCCTAAGCTGCTGTGTTTGGAATTTAAACTGCCCAGTAGGCCATTGAGATTAAGGTGTCTTAAACACCATGTCACTGGCTGGCCTGATACCAGAATTTAAATGTGAATAGATAGTAATAAATACCTAAAGCAGTTTTTCTCAACCTTAGTCACATATCAGAATCAGCTGGGACACTCAAAAAATGGGATTGCCTGGGTCATGACCCTGAAAATTCTAATTTGATTAGTCCACAGGGTAGCTTGAGTTTTGGCAGATATAAATATGTTATTTATATGTGTCTGTACACACACACATACATATTTATGTATATAAATGCATATATAAATATGCGTCAAACATATGTAGTTCAGAATGTATATGTTTATTTCTTCCATGAGTAAGAGAGAGAGAGAGTAGGATACAGACAGAGAGACAGTACTCTCACTGGGGTATTGATGTCACAATCCACCCTCAGCTTCAGCTGGTCCTGGATCGTGAGCATGAGTATGCATGGTATATTCAGAGAGATCTCTGGATATGAACAGGGAACCTCTCCTTCCCTTCTATGTCATCCTTGTCGAATGTCATGTTTTAACTGCTGATACCACTGTCTGGGCCTGGCAGAGGGAGTTTTAAAAGTTCCCCAGGTGATTCAAATGTATAGTCAAGAGCTGGTCATCTATTTTTTGACGAGTCCCAATACTGCAGATATCTGCCTCCAACCAGCATGCCTGATATGAGTATTCCCCTCTTGCCTCACTCTGACCTGCTATGACACACTCAGGAGAGAAGCCTGACTCTCAGTCCCTTCCCGGTTAGCATTTCTCCTTTCCTGGTGTGTTTTCAGTACTGATGCATTTAGGCCACCGTAAGGACGTTCTGCTCTTCAGCACCGTGGGAGTATGTAGTTGTTCTGCCCATGTCTCATCACATTTTTATGTGAGCAAGTCAGAATGATGCACAGCATTTGTTATCAGGGTTTGATTGCCTGCTTCAGAAGTTTGCAGTGCTGGCTTTGCCTTAGAAAGACCTAAAGAAACTTAAAAAAAAAATGATCACCATCCAAGCCCCACTCAAGAAAAACTAAATAAAAAACTGCTGTGGGTAGGGCCTAGGCATTTTCTGAAAGCTCCCCAGGGATTCTAATTGCTGCTGGGTTAAGCACCACTGATCCAGGCACCAGGTACATCATTCCTCTCTTGCAAGCTCTCCTTCATCCTGCTCCTCAGTTTTAGGCCATAGCCTGCCTCTTGTTTTATCAACCCTTCCTAGAGGACAGAAGTAGGAGTGTCATCGATCTTCTCTCTGCTTTGAAGAGCTCTGATCCTTAGGGAGCAATCTTCTACAGCCCAGATTTAACTCCCCTCCTCATGGTACCTGCCTATAAGTAGGATCAATCCTAGCACCCTAAACCTAGAGTAATAATGTGCTTGTCTGTGTTGACTTTAAACGTTACGTGATAAGAACTCATGTGGATAAGAACTCTACTACTGAGTTAATATATTACCTATGGGGGCCGACAGGTGGCATGGTGGTTAAGGGCACTGGGCTCTCACATGGCTGACTGTGGTTTGAGTCCCAGACCTGGCAGCATGCTTTCTCATTTTCTCTCTCTCTCTCTTTCTCTCTCTCTCATTCTCTCACTCTGTTACTCTAGAATAAACAAATAAAGTTAAATAAAAATATTTTAAAAAATATATTACTTATCTTAGGCAGCATATATCTAAAATTTAAGAGATATTTTGGATGCAGGTGCATCACAAGCTGATACCTTTAATATTGGGAATTTGGCAGACCAGCAGACTGACCCTATGAGTAGGACAGGCACCATGAGGAAGGGAGTTAAATCTGGATGTAAGAGACTGCATCTTAGGGATCAGAGCTCTTTGAAGCAGAGAGAAAAACTGAGGGCTTATTGATGATTAGGTGTTATTTTAGTATTTCTCTCTCTCTCTCATATCATTCAGTTTGCTTCTCTGCTGACCCTGGTCTATCTCTCCCCAATTTAGGAGATCCCTAGGACAGAGATCTAGGCCAAGCAGGGAGGGAGGTCTTCTCTGTCAGCAGTTCCAATTTAAAGAAGAGGAGAGAGGTGAAGGGAAAGGATTAAATAGATCACTGTTGATCATGATTCCTCATGCAACTTGAATAGTTGAGATAATTGACAACAGATTAATAGTGGTAAATTCAATTATACTTTGTCTTCAACAGAACGTTTCTTCTGAATTTTCTTGTCATCCTACCAAAGGACCAGGCTAGCAAACCAGGCTGCAACTTTAACTTGGAAGGTAAGTGCAAAGGAAGAGAGTCACTATATATGGGTCATAGATATGACATTTCTTTTAAAAATGTATTTGATTAATTAAAGTTAGAACTTTTTTCTTGATTAAAATAATTTTCTTATATAATCTGTGAGGTCTAGCCCCACAACATAGCAGTTAAGCCATTCACAGAGGAAGCCAGGTCCCACAGGACTGGCCAGGGTTCAAGTTCTGGCCCTCAAAGCTTGAAAATCATGCCTAGTGCATGCATGTACTTGAGACCCTGAGAAGATGGACAATTACAGGAAAAAGGATTGTGGCTTGGCTAGACCCTGTTAGGGGTTTTTTTCCTCATGCACACATCCCTTCTGGCATTCAAAAAGTAAAGGAGGGGAGTGAACAGAGGAGTCTATGCTACTTAACTGTTCCCTCTTTATCTTCTCTAGATCCCCATCTTCAGGACATCCTGTATGATAGTGTCAGTATTGTCACTTTCTCACTGTGGTCCCTCTCTTTTCTCTAGTTTTAAAAGATGAATGCATTATGACAAAAAATATCTGTAAGAAGCCTCAGGGATAATATAGAAGTTTGTTTGCATTTGAGGTAGTGTCTAAGAGACACACAAAAGCATATAGAGAAACAGAGAAGGGAACAGAAATTCAGACACACAGAGACAGAAGGACATGGTGACCTGGAGCTGGAAGAGAGCCCCCGAGTACATGGATATACACAGACACATGCCTTTCAATCCTGTCCCAGTGTGCTTCTGAATCTAGAGAGAGAAGGCCAGGGAGGAAGATAGAGACACTCACCTACATAGATAGACACAGAGAGTCAGAACGGTGCAGGGAGAGGTGAGACATCCTTAGAGAACCTTAGAGAAATGTAGCAAGAGGCAGAAAGAAGGATGTACACACTCACCTTGTATGTTCAAGACAAGATCAGAAAGAAACATATGCGGAGGTAAGAGACAGATGTAAAGAGGGGCACTCAGCCTTCCACACCTCACCCCAGCACATTCAACCCTTGATAGCCTTTATGGCTTGATAAGGAAACAAGTTTTTTCTGAGAGCAATTACACTTAAAAAGAAGTGGTCCATCTTGGAAGACAAGATTTATAATCCAGCACATGTGGGCAATAAAACAAACATATACCTGGATTTCAGAGTAGCTTAAAGGGAAGAGCCACTGCGTCTGCCAAGGGGCCTCTACCCAAGGCAGCCTTTTGTTTAAGAAAGAGTGAGCTTATGATGCAGCCATTGTGGAGCTCTGGGTCTTGTTACTTGTACATTAAAGTTGTGATTTTCTGTCCTTGGCAAGGTCATACGTTCCAGGAATGGCAGAGTCTGAAGGAGAAGTATGTCTACTCCTGTCTTCTGGCTTCTGGGGAGTATGAAGGAGGCCTCACATGCTGTGGTGCAATGGAGGAGAGCGGGAAGTGCACAGAGGATGGACGGGACCCTGTCCACGCTGTCTTGTGTTACTAAACATGTCTTGCCCCTCACCTGTATGCTATATATTCTATGCATATTTAACACTCACATGCTTGCCATGTGGAACTTCCACAAGGAACAGACAGACAAAGTGGGCCATGGCACAGCCATGGTTTTATTGAAGTCTCAGTCTCCATGCTGTTGGGTTACATTTATCTTCAGGAAGTGAGCCGTGGCTCGTCGTGGCAAGGGGGCCTGGGATGTCGCCTGGCTGGATTCTATGGATTGCTGAGGGAGAGGCCCTCTTGACAATCACCAACAGTCAGGCTGACTTTAAGATGGTCATTGCGGATTCTTTTTACAAAAGGAATCCAACAACTAGTATATGTCACTTCTCATTTGGATTGGATGATCAGCCTGGCTCAGATTTAGCCATGAGTCAGGTAAAAAGCATAGAACCTTAGAACAAGAGGATATGTCCATTTTAAGTTAAGGAGATGAAGGAGTGGAGTTGTGAGGTACAGCTAACTGAGGGTTGAGCCAGACAGGAGTCTCTTCAAGACTACATAGCCACTGTTTACACTGATGATGTAAGATTCATCTTCATCAACAATGTGTATGTTGAAGCCTGAGGTGGGGAAGGGGAAATATCCTATTTCAAGTTCAGAGCTGCTCATTTTCTTAATCTTGTATGTAAACATACTCAACATTCAAACCAGGTGCCATCTAATAGAAGAGTACTGTAGGTAGAAACCTTTCTACAAAGAAAGACAAAACCCTTTATTTATTTATTATTTCTTGAGAGAAATTTTTGTTGTAGGTTGCGTGTGCTCGCTGGAGAGACAGAGAGATAGAGAAGACAGAAAGTAAGAAATTAACCCCAGAGGGGATGGCCATGCTGCAGTCCCTTCTCCTCCATTCTCTTCTCAGGACCTTGGGCATGCACACACGCATGTCTGTGTGAGTTTGAAGTCACCAGGTCTGGGACTTGAACCATGGGCAACTATATGGGAGTCCAGCGATGTAACCATTATGCTATCTGCTGGTCCCAACAAAGCCCTTTTACAAAACAAAAGAAGAAAACTAGTGGATAAAGGCAAAGGGATAATAGGAGGCCCCTTATTATCCTGCTATGAAGCAATATTAATGATTACACATAAAAAAGCAAAATTCCCTTTGAGGATGAGTGAGGGTTCTCTTTCTGTTTTTTTTTTTTTTCCCTTTTTTTCCCCTTAACTACAAAGAATCTTCCTGTAAGTAGGGAAGTTTGTGAAGGCAAAATGAGCGGAATCAATAGGTAGAAAATACGTTCTAACTTGGTAAAAGCATCATCTCTCAGGTGGCATTGCCATTTTCAGAGAATAGTATCTCAGATAAAGTCAGAAAGTGATTTTAATCTGCCATTGCCAACATATCCCTTCAAGAGAAGGCAGGGGGATAGGCACAGCCCTGCAGTTTCTCAGCACAGACATTTAGGCACAAAGAAATGTCACTTACCCAGAGTTCATATGTTGAGGTGAGGATGGAATCGCATGAAGCTAAATGGTTATAGGATTGTAAATACAGACACATTTTAGAAAAGACTAAGGCTGATTGACTCATTTTACAGATGATAATTCTGAGCACGAGGGAGGGGGAGGGATCGGCCATTCATTTCTGTCATACACTGGGTGGTCACACACAGTATGAAAGCACTCTACTCAGCATACTCACTCTCTGAGATAGGATGGTGGAAAAGGTACCCTGCCCTGAGCTCCTCATTAATTGAGAAAGAAAAGACTGGACTTAGTTGGGAAGCTGTGCTCTTTCCTGCAGCCTCGAACCCACTATTTTGAAAGATGTTAATAAACTGCATGTATGAGGTTGACTTTGGGTGATCCTGGGTAGAGACACAATCAATGTTTTCCTCACATCTAACCAAGGAAATGAACTGATCAGGTGACCCAAGGAGACTTTGGTGCTAAGGGTGTCTAAGGCAGATTCATAGTGATCCTTGGGAAAGTCATTTAAAATCCTTAGACTTTATTTTTTATGTCTCTAAATTAAGGACACTAGAGCCTACCTCGTAGGGTTGTCACAAAGATTAGATGAATACATGAAGGCAAAGTATTTAGAATAGTTAGCACATAGTAGTTGCTCTTTAAAATGTTTTCTATTAAAATAACTGTGACTATATGCATGCACAGAGAAACACACAGATAGAAGCAGATGCATAACCATGGCCCTTGCATGACTTTAGATTTATAATAAATAACCACATGGGAACTATCTTACTGACTTCTAAGTAAAAGAGTTAAGGATTTGATTCAGTCTGTCAACATTAGGTATATCAGTCAGCAAAATCTGCCAAGCTTACAACCAAACGATCCTTTGTTTAGTATTCCATGGTCATAATACTTCATTGCCTTCCTGGGAAGAAAGCATATACAACATGGGGCTCTACTCATTGTGCACTGTGTCTAAACTTCACTTTACTCTCTGCCTTCTCCAGGAGGTCTTTCCTGATTAACCCAACCAGAAGTGTTGTTCCTCCCCTCTTGATTTCACATCATGTTTATAATCCATGCCATTCAATTTCCATTAGTTTTAACTGTGTTTTGTTTTATGTGATGTTGGTTCTTTTGTGTGCATATAATTTCTTTTCCAGATATGATTGTAAACATTTAGAAATAGGGATATTCACTTCTGCTACTCACTATGGCACTCATTTTTGTATATCTATAGGACAGAGCAAGATGCTTGGTACATAGAATATGTTCAGTAAATATGTTCAATAAAGTCTTTTGATTACACAACCACTTGATACTGGTGTTTTCAATTCTCAAGTGACCCAGTACTTAATTAGTGAGCTAGATGGAACGGACCCATTTCTACAAACATTGCCTCTTTGACCTTCATTGTTGTAAAAGCTATAACACCACTGTCTCTCATCTATGTCTCCTTATTGTCAACATTTCCTCTGGTAATATATAAACAGGGATTTGCATTAGATAGATATTT
>NW_006159732.1:4122500-4181358 GCF_000334495.1 Tupaia belangeri chinensis
TCAAAAGAGAAGACATGAGGGACTGGCAGGAGGCGTAGTGGTCAAGGTGTTGGACTTCCACATGGCTGACTACAGTTCAAGCCTTTGGACTCAGAGCCTTGAAACTCACTCTGGGTGCATGTGCATGTGTGCCTAAAATCCCGAGAGGAGAATGGAGGAGAAGGGATTATGGCATGGCCGTCCCCCCTGGGGAGTGATTTCTCACTTTCTCTCTCTATCTCTCTGGCGAGTGCATGTGCCCTACAGCAGAGAGAGAGAGAGACAGAGACAGAGACAGAGAGAAGGACACAAGAAGCAGGATATGTGGGATTATTGGGGGTGAGAACAAACCAAAAAGGCTACTCTGTTGGATCATGTGAAATTTCCCACAAGTGGAGACTGTCTTCTGTGTGTGAATTACCTGCAGACTGAATAAGAAAGAACTTCTTGTCCCAGTCATTAAGCAAATCAAACAGAAATCTCCCCGGTGCTAAATACGTATTATATCACGATTTACTGATCAGTTTCTCAGCCAATTTTCTCAAAGCTCAATATCAGTACAAAAGGCAAAGCAATAAGAGCATCTGAAAACCATCAATGATTATGGTAGAATCCTGAATTTTACCATCCTCCTTCTGATTACCCCAGTACAGTAGATGCAACACAGTCTTGTGTCATCATCTGAGATAAAGATGAAGAACTGAAGGGCAAACAAGTGACTCACTTTAATGGATTTGCTTCAGACAAGAGAAACCTGTAATTTCTCTTAGGCGTGCTTGACAGACCCATTGTGGAGTGAATCACAGACTTACACAAGCCTTGAAACTGTGGGCAGCATTACAGTTCTCAGACTGACTTCTGGCAACAGGCAGTTTGGTTCTCACTGGGGCTTCCCGGACTTCCCTTTTTAAAAATTGGAGAAGATGGATTTCAGTCCCTGAAAGGGACTGCAAGAGGTTGGGGGGAGCCAGCGTGGTACTTGCGATGGTGGGGTACAATGGCCAGGAGCTTGGCGTTGACCTTCCAGCTGGGTGATTCACCATCTCTGGGCTGCTAGATCCACTTCCTGGGTGCCGTGAGTACATGTACCATATCAACACCTTTTTTCCTGTTGGAGAGAGAAATGATTATTTTTGCACATGTTTTAGAATGGGGTAAATGTGTGATTTGTGATGGTATTTTCTGGAAAGTGTGATTCTACAGGAACCTTCCCTAACATTATTTAGAAATTGGCTAGCTCAGTTTTGGAGTATTTCCTAAGCCTTTTTTAATATTTATTTTTCTTTAAGAATCATTTGTGGGGCTCTGGTTGCTCTCTCCTAGGAGTGAAAATGCAAAGCAACCTGTCAGACAATTAGACTCACTGTCTCCATATTATCCCCTGGGACAATATTTCAATCTCCTTTCTTTAGACTGAATGTAAATCTGGATTTTCACAAAAGCATTCTTTTGTAGTTCGTTCTTTTAGTGAGACTGACAAAACTGTCTTTACATTACTTAAAAGGAAACATTTCCTCCAGCTACTGGTAAAACCTTCCTGCAAAGGCTTCTCTCCTTATTTGAGGGGCTAAAAATATGTTAATGAATGTTATATTCTGAGGACACTTTTGGAAACATCTTTAGGTGCTTTTTTTTAAATTTCAGGACTATAGTGAGTTTTCTTTATGAAGCAGAGCAATTGCTAGGTCTATCAATTTCTTTAAAAATTATGTAACTATTGTGCTCTTGAAAAAAGTCATGATGTATTCTTGCATGGAGAAATGTAGAAAAATACATTATGACTTTTCTGATGACCTAATATCGATATAGTTGGTGCGATGTCTGGCGTGCCTTCCAACTTTGAAATGAGGTGATTTTGAAATCCATCAGACTCCAGTTCTCAGAAGACATACTAAACGATGAAGAGATTGGCTGGAAGCCATCTAAAATAGCCAAGGATGAGATGATTTTATTCTAATAAATCTTTCATATCTTTCTTTCCCCCAAGGCTCTGTACGAAGCACTTCATCCATGGTTAGGGAAAACTGCTGAGTGACTGAATAGATTCTATTACCGAGGCTGATAAATACTGGAGCTTAAACACATACATACAACTGCTTTATCCATCTGATGTTACAATCAGAATTCTAATTACTGGAGTAGACAGAACATATGGTATGGTATGAAATTAGGATTAGGGAAACACACACGCATCCACGTACAAACACACCCCCCCAAATCTAGGTCACCTAAACTCTGAAGTTCCTCACCCTCCAGTTAACCTTTCTGGTTTAGTCACTCCCATCAGACAATGGGACTGGCCAAGGAGTATGAGGTGAGTTTTCACAGAGAAGGTTGCCAAGCTGGTGAGAATAGGGCCCTCCCTCCCATGCTGTGGTACGGTTTGGTAGAGAGGAGCACTGGGAAAGTGTCTGCTTGGTTAATGAACATCCCCAGTCCACTTGCCTTTAGGGTGTTTTGCTTGAAGAAATTTGAGAGATCACACCTTCTGATGCATTCCTTCTTGACTAACTACACTTACAGTTCCCAGACTTACCTTTTTGAATTTTCTTTGGAAATCCCAGTGCCAGCCCTCATTCAGCATGTTCAGATGGGTGGGGAGAACCTTAATCTATGTGAGTTATCTCCTACCACATCATCTGGAATGGATCAGAAAGAAGTTTCAGTAACCAGGCAGACTAATTGCAGTTTTGAATTCCAACTCATTCATTCAGAAATTCAGTTTTAGATACAACTTTAGGGGTTAAATAGGAGTTGGTGTTCAAAAACAACTGGTGTCTGGGTGGGCAGGTGGCGTGGTGGTTTAGATGCTGGATTCCCACATGGCCGAATATGGTTCGAGTCCTGGACTTGGCGACTTGCTTTCTCACTCTCCTCTCTTTCTCTCTCTGTCTCTTTCTGGTAAAGATTGAAGACTAACAATAATAAATAAAGTTAAAAATAAATAATTCTTTAAAAAAGGAACTGCCGTCTTCTGGGTCTGTCAAAAGAAGTAGAGTTTTATGAGTTGTGATCTGTGGAGATAATGTAGAAGAGATTCTTGCCTTGTCATGCCACTCTTTTATGCCCATGGCGGACATTATCTAGCATGGCATCCTTTCTTGTTCAATCTCGATGGGGCCTCACAATGCTTTCTTCTGTAAAACTCCAGGTAGTACAACAAAGGGGAGGTCCACAGGAGGCCCTACCTTAGGAGTGTTTGTATTTAATTCACCAGATCGGAGTTATCTAGAGTCGCAAATATGCTCGTCTGCCCCTTTAAGAAATATTGCCTCATGATTTCCCCTCATAAATGATAGATTAACTTTATTTTAATAAAAATGTCCTTTTATAAAGTTTACCACTAGAAAACAATGGATAATAATCACATTTAAAGAAGCAACGTAAATAAAAATGCTTCTTTTTATGGAAAAGGAGGCTTTTTATTTGAAATGGTAGGGAGCATATTCTGAGGTTAAGATCTTTATCGGCTTATATACTTGACCTAGTCTGTCCCAGGTGAAATGTTTATTTGGTTATTTTCCTATCCCTTTACTGATTCCTTGGGTAGTAAAACTACTTGTATTAGATCACTAAATGAACAAAGCGTTAACTCAGTAACAGTCATTGACATACAAAATGTATTATATCCACACTAAAACCTCAAGTTTTCTTTTTTCTGTTATGTCACTAAAGTATGTACATTTTATATATTTTATAGATAAAATTTGCTTACTATCCATTTAAAAAAAGTTCACCATTGGAAAGCAGATTTATAGATCAAAAGCAATTTGATTAGACAAAAGCATTTATTTAGAAATACTCTTAGTCTTAGACAACTTTAGTAACCATTTCCTAACTTTGGCAATCACCCTACATTTTTCACTTTCAGTCTTCTTTTTTTTCTTATAATTTTTAATTTATATGTGATTGTTTTCATCGTTGAGAGGTACAGTATAAATTTTTTTAATTGTCAAAGAGTGCATGAATTTACCAGAGACAGACAGACAGAGAGAGAGAGAGAGAGAGTGAGAGAGAGCATCTCTCAGTGGGGCATAGTCACACTGAACTCCTGCACTCTCTTCTCCATTTCTACATTCATTTTTAAAAATTTTTTTAGAATTATTTTCACTTTATTAATTTATTTATTTTAATTTGACCAGAGAGGGACAGAGAAAGAGAGGAAGTGAGAAAGCAAGCCACCAGGTCCGGGACTTGAACCATGGTCGGCCATGTGGGAGTTCAGCACCCTTAACCACTACGCCATATGCCGGCCCCCATTTCTACATTCTTTTGGGATTTGGGGCATACATGCACATGTACTGGGTATGTTATTCAAGCCACTGGGATAGGATTCAAGCTATGGCTGGCCATATGGGATTTAGCTTCCCTCAGCTACTTGGCCATGATGCTGGCCCCAGTATGCTTTTTTTGAGGCATGTATACAGCTTGCAGTTTGCAATAATCAAAGCAAGGATAAAAAGCATTTTTACTTTTCTTAGCACTCAACACTGCATTATGTCTTGTACACCTGAAAATTGCTCCACTGGTTGTTTTGGAAGTCTATATTACTTTTTCTTCAGTGTTAATTCTTTCAAAACTCCAGTTCTTTCCATGCACTGATGTCTTTTAACCAATTTCTTCCTATTCCTTCCTATTCCCATCAAACATACAGTGTCTACCATTAATCTCTCTACTTCAGTCTTCTCTTCAAACACTTTGATTTTTTTGAGGAGAATATGCTCCACTGTCTGCTTCTTTATTCTTTTCAATGAGAAGATCTAATATATTTCCTACTTTTACCATTTTGCTTTTCTTCCATAATTTTCCCCCATTAGGCCCAAGTTTACCTTTGTAGAATGCTTCATCTAGCTTATTTCTCCTAATGTATCTATGCCTGTCTTCATCTCAAAAAGACTATACTACTTTTTCCAGGTCTTTATAGTCTTCTGTCTTAGGGAGGTCATCCTCAAATTCCTTTTCCTTCTCACTTATCTCGTTATAAACTTCTTCATCAGAGTCCTCTTTATCTTCTACTTTTGGCAAAGTGCTTTTAGTAGATTTTTTTAGAGCTTATGTTACTTTAGAGTCTCACAGAAAGTAGAAAACTATGTTCTGTATATATTAAAAGCCCTGGGAGTTTCAGTGAGAAAATACTATGGAAAGTATTTCATAATTTGATGCATTTATGTTAGTACTAGAAAAATATAAGTATTGATTCTAGGAAGCACAGAGTTTGTGTATAGAAGTCATCCTTTGGGGCACACCCCAGAATCCAATTCAATCATTGGGCTTTCTTAAAACGCCCATGAGCAACAATACTCGTCATAAACCTGTTCATCAGGGCTGCCTGTTCCTCTCTGCAGCTCACAGCCTCAGGATTTTGAAGCAGAAACTTGAGATGCTGCCATCTCGATCTGTAGGGAATATTCACTCCCTCAGTCATCTATCCAACAAATGTTGACTGAGTGTTTGCTGTGTTCTTGTGCTCTTCTGGCTGCTGAGGATAGGGAAATGTTAGGTCTTCACCTCCAGACTAATGACAGCCTGATTTCTTTGTTTACTCCACGAGGTGTGGCCCAGTTTCTTCCAGGCTCTGGGGCTACCAGCACTAATTCTGGTGCTCTGTCGATCCATTGTAATTAGGGCTTAGGTAGTGGTGTAGGAGGTGCTGATCACCGTAAATTCACTGGGGAGATAGATCCTTACACACAGTCCCTGGGACTATTGGGTCTAAGCTGCATTTTTCTTTAAGTGTACAAAACCAGAAAATGCTATTTTCTCTCTCCCTTTACAATCACTATGCTAGAGGAGGGAGCCTGACTTCTATCCGCAGTCTAGAATTGCTGCTTATTATTGTGTGAAAAACAAAAATGGATGGTGGTGAGTAATTCACACTTTTTATAAGGATGCATTGAAAGAAACAAAGTGTGAAAGTAGGAAGAAATTTGGGACATGTTTGATTACTTTTATTGGTCCTTGAGAAGTTGTCATTCTAGGTGGTTTTCATTGCTTTTATCTCTGAAATAAAGCAGCCAATTTGGAAAAAAGACAAAAAGCTGCCCTTTGAGTGCCTAGTATATAAATGAGGACAAATTTATTTATAGAAAATAAATATTTACCCCCTTGCCACAGAGAGCCTCACTCGAGTTCTTCGGCATTATTTTCTTCTTCCATTTTTCTTCTCCTTTTTTCATTCTCCATTTTTAAATCCCTTGTATTTATCCCAGGTTTCCTCCTATGAACATATTATATAGGAGACTGGCATTTGGTAGATGTCCAATAAATACATGTGTATCCGAGTCTGTATTACATTTCATGATAACATATTGTCATGAAATAGCACACTAAAATTATCCAAAACATTTTTGATAATCAAGTAAATTCAGTAAAACCTAGACAAAACAATCTTTTTATAAGAATTCTCAGAACTTTTAATTGTGTGGGTGTGTGTGTGTTGAGGAGAGGAGAGAGTTTGGTGGTGGTGGTACACAGTGTTTCTCAAACTTATTTAAAAATGGAATCCCTTTGTCTTTAATGAGGCCAGAGTTTCACAGAAACCCTTTTTAGGACACATTATTGTAGAGTCTCATGGAAAGTAGAAACATTTATTCTGGACATATTAAAAACCTTGAGAGTCTCAGTGAGAAAATACTATGAAAAGTATTTTATAATTTGATGCATTTAAGTTAGTTCTAGTACTTGTCAAGTCCAGTAGACACCAACTCCTACATTGCTTGTGTATGAAAAATAAAGCAGGCAAACTTCCTGAATTTAGAAGAAATTTGTCAGTGTCTACAAATGGCCTCACTGTTTTCTATTCTTTTCTATTTCCTTCATTTAACTTTTGGTACCTGCCACAAGGGTTGACAAATAAATGGTAAAAATATGTGTCAATCCAGACATGAATATCCATTATTACCGTAATACTCTATCAGGATTATTGCTTACTGTTTTATTTCCCCTCTCTGAATATTAGAATGTTGATTTAAATAGCAGGTAATCTATTTTCCCAACAAGGTGTCTTATTTTTGCTAGTTTTTTGGACACAGTACCCAGGGGATTTTATAGAATTAGGAGTTTATGAAGACACATGATTTAGTTGATAATGCTGAACATATCATAGAAGGAAATCAATAAATGGTATAAAATTACTTTAAGCCTAATGTATTAATAGATTAAATAGATTTGGATTCTTCATGTAGGAGAGGATCTGGCCTTGACTCCAACTGTTTCACTAAGGAACTGGTAAACTCTTTGCCTAGAGAGTTAGACTTAGCCTTGGTTAGGTTCATATTTGAAAGCTTCTTTTGTATAGCCTGTGTTCTAAAAGTTCTTCTGGGTGATCTACTCCCTTTTTGTCATACTTAATATTTAGATTTTACACCCTTATTTTTTTATTTCTTTATTCTTTCAAGAGATAATCTACTGCATATATACATTATGCTACGTAATAAAGAACTTTATTTGTATTTGCAAAAACATTCCAGTTGGGATTCATGCAAAACTCAAAGTTAAGTCCTTATTAATAGTTGATCTAGGGCTGGCAGGAGGCACGGTGGTTAAGGTGCTGGACACCCACATGGCCAACCGTGGTTCAAATCCAGACTTGGTGACTTGCTCTTTCACTTTCTCTCTTTCTCTCTCTCTCTGTGTGTGTGTGTGTGTGTATGTCTTTCTCTGGTTGAATTAAAAAATAATAATAATGATAAATATAATAAAATAATTAGTCAATCTAAGAATATGTTCTCCTTTCATTCTGTCTTATAAAATATAAGCTATTGATGCTCAATTATGTTGGCGAGGTCTAGACCCTAGAGCAGTTATTAAGAACTATGCATGTAGATCTGGATTCAGTATGACCAACTGTGGTTCAAGTCCCAGTCCCCGGCAGCTTGAAAAACTCACTGGACATATATATATGTGTGTGTGTATGTGTCCCAAATCCTGACATGATGGAGAAATGGAGGAGAAAGAATTGCATGTGACTATGACCCCTTGGGGAGTGCTTTCTCACTCTTTCTGTCAAGAGCACACAGCTTCTTGCAATTAAAGAAAAACTTATAATGGCAATGCTTCTTTAGTTTTTTAATTCCCCATTCTCAGAGCACTTATCCTGAGTTCATTCTCTGCTCTGGAGAGCACTCTGGCTTTTGGCCTTAGCTACATTTGCTTTCTGATGGGAGGAATCCCATTCAACCCTCTCTAGTGAGAAGAGAAATGACCCAGTTGGGGCCAACCAAAAACAACTATCCAATCCCTTCCCACCAATAAAACTTGGCAAAAATAAGAATACTGTGATTCCTCTTGGGTAACACCATTGAGCATTCTCCCCCAACATTTTTAGTACCTGAAGGACATTTACCATATAATTATCATACCACATGGTATGTAGGTTACATACACTAGGCTGTAGTAACATGAATGATTGTAGTAAATTAATGATTGAAAATCCTCCAGCCAACTGTGCTCAGTTTAAAGTTTGTGTTCAAAGTTTTCTTATGGTTATAACACATATATTTTCTGCTAGGAAAATTTTTCTGAGTTTATTTAAATAAATGAAGGGTGTCATTATTCATAATGTTCCACAAAGAGCACAAGGATCTATAGAAAATGTGGAAATGCCCTGACTTCCAGATCTTTTACTCTCTGAACACTTTCAGGAGCTGTGCAGACTTGGAATCCTTGCACTGGCTGGGGAGACATTTTGACACTCAACAGATCATCTCACATCCCATCACTGTGTCAAATGCCTGACTTTCTTCCAGCAAGGTTTGTTTTAAGCAAAACATTCTATATTAAAAGAACTAGGACAGAGTAGTTGGAACTATGTAAAGATGGCTCTTACCCTCAACCTTCAGACAACAGGTGTTAGTATTTGCAAATGTCTCTCTTTGGCTAATTTGTACCCATTTGTGCATTTTAAACCTTTCTCCCTAGATGAAGGGGAATTGGGTTTACCTTCAGCCTTGGTGCTGTTATTTGAATGTACATATCTTTTCAAGCTTTGCACAGTTGCAGTATTGCAGTCAACGAGGTTTACTGAAAGCACGATTACTGCTAATTGAAAACTTCTGTCACTGATATATGTGTTTTGATATTTCAGTTTAATTATGAAGAATAGCAAAGAGAAAGGATCAAAGTGACCACTTTAGGGGAAAAGTGAACATTTTTCAACTTGAAAATAAAAATGGATCTTACAGCGTATCTGTTTTTTGATTGCTGGTTATAATTCGTTAGAGGCTTGTGAATTTAATTTAATGGTTAGAGACCTGTATTTGAGAAAATGTCAAATAGAATAGAGTAAAATACAAGATAAAAATATTGGAATTAGCAGAGTGTCTTCTTTGTAAGTATTTCAATATACAAATATTTTTGCATATAATGAAATAGGTTTTTCAGTTTTATATATGCATGCCTATATCTATACCTATGTCTGCACATTTTGAGTGATAAATAAGATCTGTTTTTTATTGTGTCATGACCTCAAATTTTGAAAGCCATAGGTAACTTATGTGAAACATGTGGGTACTTTTAAGACTGTTTATACTAGTTCTTCTGTTACTTTCTCTTATGGTGATCAATGTAAAGTGTATCCTAAAAAAAATTCACATTGCAAATTGTTTAGTGTGCTCATCCACCAATTTATTGCAAACCAAGGAACTTCTTTCCACCCACACTGAGAGATCATGAATTCTGTACACGTACTTCCTATGAATATGCAAATTCATTGCAACACTTTACATACCATCTTCCCATTTTCCCTTTTCCCTGCTCAGACTTGTTCTATGAGAGAATGTCGTAAATCTAAATACTTTCCCCCTATTTGTTGATTAGGAACCTTAAATTCAGAGACAATTTGGAAGCAATGCTGTAAATGCCTGTGCCTTGTCAATCCAGCTACAGGCTCTCTAGACTCATGAAAGTTCATCTTGGACTTGATATCACACTGGAAAGATCTGGTGCCAAATTAGCAAATTTTGTCTGCTTTACGCCACAGATTAGCTCATGAGCTTAGATGGACTTGAGATAGTTCATCTCCATTATGTTTCCTTAGGGCTTAGCCTATGTCAGGGCCACTCACTAGGTGCTATGTGTACATGCTGTCTCTTCTCACTATCAATCTGATTTGTCTGTGTTTCCGACTGGACGTCCTTTATGGAAAGGACACCATCTTTTATTACTGTATCCCTAGTAACTGGTATAACTTCTAGCATATAAGAGGTGCTTGACAAATGTTGGTAGGTAGAATGAATAGTCATCTATGCTTTAGAAAATAAAAGAGAAAATGGGTTCAGTAAAGGTCAAATAGTTCATGAACAGTAAAGATAAGACTACAATGTTGCTCTGCTGACTCTAAAATCCGTATTTCCACTTTGCTGCATCTGGACTTTTAAGAAAATCATTGTATGGAAAATTGTTACCAATAAAGTATCTGCATTGCTACCATTCTTTATAAAAGTATAGGATAGGTGATAGTCATGATCCTGTTCATGAATTTAGCCTTTGTAATGAATACTTTCTTGGCTTTAGAAGGTGGAACAATCTAGAAAAAGATAAGAAACAAAGATGTAGAAAAAGAATAGAGTCTTTCCTGACCCTGTCCAGGGGTGAAGAGATAGGGAACCCAGAGCAGAAGAGCTGTGGATTGAGAAAGGACAGACAGATAAAAGTCAGGGTCAGAAAGTTGGCATCTCTGCTGGAGAACTGCTACAGCCTTGAGCTGTTCTGTGGTCTTTCTTTCTTTCTTTTTTTTTTTTTTGAGAGGTTTTTGCTATAGAGCGTGTGTGCTCACCAGACAGAGAGAGACAGAGAGACAGAAAGCGAGAAATCACCCCCCAAGGAGGATGGCCACACCACAATCCCTTCTACTTCATTCTCCTCTTGGGATCTTGGGCACGCACTCACCTGTGCCCGGTGTGAGTTTTAAGCCAACGGGTCTGGGACTCGAACCACGGTCGACTACAAGGGAGTCCAGCGACATAGCCATTAGGCTAACTGCTGGTCCCTGTGGTCATTCTTTTACAGGGGAAACAAAGCACCTTGCTTCAGATGTAGAGCACCACACGTTCAGGTTTCTTCTTTTTATTTGTTTATTTAAATTAACCATTTAATTAATATATTTAAATTTATTATTATTTATGCATTCAATCACTATACATCATTTAGATAGAGACTTTACCCAGCAGGATATACACCTCAGTCCAGCCCAGTTGAGAATACTGTACATGTCATCATCAACAGGTAATAAATCATCTACTCTGTCCCACAAATGTCTTATCTCTCTAGTTTTTTTCCCCCAAATTTACTGTCCTACACTTTTCCCCTTCTCTATCTTTAAAGCTCAGCAGTAGATTATGTCTTTGTTTAGAGCTTTCGAATGCCCTGCAGGATAGTGCAGACGATTTACTTTAAGCCATTCCTTCCACTTTTCCAGTGCTTTTAGTTTTCTGTACAGTAGTTCATCCACCTGTGAGAGGAAGTCTAGTGCTGGCCCCAGAGAAGACACTGGTATATACTAATTACACTTTGTATTACTTGTCCCATATGTCCAGAGAGATGGTATACTCTGGGACTTTGGTTTTCAAGTGGAGGGAGATTTTTTTTTTCTTCCAGGGCACATTTGGCAATGACTAGAGACATTGTTGGCTGTTGCAATTGGAGGGGAGGGGTGTTACTGGCATTTATTGGGTAGAGGCCATGGATACTAGTAAATAGCCTATAATTTATAAGACAACACCCAGCAACAGATAATATTAATCCAAGATGTCAATAGCACCATTACTGAAGACCCTGCTACAGAGATTAAGGATGACATCTGGTTCGAATGCAGAGCTCCACCGTTTTCTATCTGAGTGACTTTGGGCTCCTAATTACTTGACTGTTTGAGCCTTAGTTTCCCTGATGATAACATGGAGAGAGTAGTACATCATATGATTAAGTGAGTTAATGCAAAGACAGTGCTTAGAATAGTGATTGGACAATTGATATTTTTAATACATGTTACTGTGGAAGAAACTTGTGGATTAAACGATAAGAAATGATGCTTTAGTGAACATACATCTTTCTGGGTGCTTCCATCATTCCTGTCTTCTGCTATAGGAAGGTCAACAGTTGGAAGTCTTTTCCTCTTTACATTTTAGCTAACTTGAGAACATAGATCGGTGTCCTTTCCTAGGGCAGGTGGATTTTGCGTGAATATCTGTACGCCAAGATACTGGAGTTCACTGAGCGGCTAGTAAGCCTGCCGAGTATTGTATTAGTTGTGTGAAGTTTTTACTTTTCGTTGCATCCACCTTCTTCCTCTGTTGCAGGTGACAATCCTAAAGTGTGAAAATGAAGTGCCAGGCAACCATGATTTGCTGTTTAGTTTTATTTCTGACCACAAAATGTTCCCACTACAAACTCAAGTTACACATAAAAGTAAGTATGATCAATTTCTATGTGTCCCAAGAGAAATTCCTCAGTTCCCCTAGATGGACAGGTTTCTAATGAATAGCATGTAATTTTAGCTGGGGAAATGGGCCTCCTCGTAATGCTTGTACATAGGCGAATTACTCTTAAACCTTCAAAATGTGTATTTTCATAGGCTTGGCTAGAACTTTCTGAGGAAGAGGGAATCTTAGTTAGTTACACATCCCCCGAGTGAACACTGCTTCGGAAACTATTATTCTAATGAGTTTCCACTACACAATGCAGGCAGAGCTCCCCCAGAGTGCTCCTCTTCAGCACTGAATAAAACATCAACTTCTAGAACTTTCAAAAAATATTTTCAAATGACTACAACTTACACTTGTTAATAATAACTTTATAAAGAAGAGAAGAAAGGAAAGTGGAGAGAGGCAGGGCCCTTCCCCTTTCAATTCTGCAAGCCACAGCTGCTGAGAGTATTAGCCTGGCAGTTAAGTAATTTAGGTTCAGATCTTAACTTTTCTTCTGATTAGTTATACGAGTTGTTTCATTTTTCTGACTCTTAATTGCCTGCTATATACTATGAAGTTTTTTTAAAAAATAATTATTTTATTCAATTTTATTTATTTATTAATTTTTTAATTTTTTTGGAGAGGTTTTTGCTATAGGGTGTGTGTGCTCTCCAGAAAGACAGAGAGAGAGAGAGACAGAAAGTGAGAAATCACCCCCAGGGTGGTCATACCACAATTCCTTCTCCTCCATTCTCCTCTAGGGATCTTGGGCATGCATGCACATGCGCCCGGTGTGAATTTAAGCCACCAGGTCCGGGACTCGAACTGTTGTTGACTACATGGGAGTTCAGCAACAGCCATTACACTAACTACTGGTCCCATATTTATTCATTTATTTTATTTTGACCAGAGAGAGAGACACACACACACAGAGAAAGAAAGAGAGAGAGTGAAAAGTGAGAAAGCAAGCCACCAGGTCTGGGATTCAAACCATGTTGGCCATGTGGTCCAGTCCAGCACCTTAACCACAATGCCACTTGCCAGTCCAAACCATAAAGTTTTTTTTAAAGGGTAATATTGCAAGTTTGTTTTGTTTTGTTTTGTTTTGTTTTGTTTGTTTGTTTGTTATAGGGCATGTGTGCTCTCCAGAAAGACAGAAAGAGATAGAGACAGAAACCAAGAAACCACCCCCCAAGGGGGATGGCCATGCCACAATCCCTTCTCCTCCTTTCTCCTCTCGGGATCTTGGGCACACATGCACACGAGCCTGGCATGAGTTTAAGCCACCAAGTCCAGACTTGAACTGTGGTCTACTACATGGGAGTCTGGTGATGTAGCCATTATGCCATCTGTTGGTCCCAATATTTGCAGTTTTTTTTTTTTTTTTTAATAGGTGTAACGACTTTGTGATTGTATTGCTTCAACTTCATTATTATTTCTAGTATCTTTCATTTCTTCCTTCTAAGGATATGTAGTATCTGGTGGACCACATTAGCTCAGTTTCATTCTTATGGTTAAAATAGGCAGAGGATAGCTTAGCAGTATAGTTGTTATTTCTATGTTCTCCCTGAATGCTTAAACTTTCCAAAAGATGTACCCAATCCATTGACTTGACTTTCAGAGCACAAGTGACCATTGTCAAGACTCTACCCCTGCCTGGGGGGCAGTGTATTCTCTGTCTGTGATCTTACTACCATTACCTTCAATAAGTTTCTACAATACCAGAACATGAATCTACTGCAGTTTTCTTCCTTGTCTCTAACACATTTTCTTTTCATATTTACTTGGGACCTCCAAGTTGAGATGATAGAGGAGAGTCCCACAGTAAAGAGGATCTTCTGGAATTTGTATTTTTTCAGGATGGATATAAACCTCAAAACCATGAAAGGAAACCCAGGACTGAAAGGTTACAAGGTAAGTGGCTTATAGAATAGTCTTCATCCTTATGGAGGCAAGGCAAAATAAAGGAAGGGCATTGACTTTGTAAGCATGTTCTCAGATCACATGCTTTCCAACTGAATAATAATCTCCATGAAGACTAAGTTCTCCCTGTGTATCAGGAGTGATAGCTTTTCTTACCATTTTACCATTATCAGCGGCATAGTCAATGAAGCCAGCAAGCACATATTCACACGTGCTCTACAATACTGGACAAAAGTCCATTTTCAAACCTAAAAGGAACTTCTGTTCAAACTAATGAAAACAGGAAGCGAGAGAAGACAAATTCCAATGATTCCTCATTCGAAGATATTTTTGGAATGCCTAAATGTACGCAACACTCTAGTGCTGAGAGGGCTACTGAAGTGACATAAAATGGATATTGTGGGGATAAGACTAGACACTTTCATTCAGTGAGAAGTAAACTAAGAAGGTAATCATTAGTAGTAATATAGTGAAATCATGTAGTTCTCACCCATAGTAGAGATAACTTTATCCTGCACAGTCTTGGCTAGATATACTTTGGGTGATAGATATATCTCTATATTGACACAGAACTGGAAACGGGATGAGGTGAGAAAGGTAGCTTGCATTTATTGAGCTTTTATGACAACATGGATCTAAGTATTGTACAAGATGCTGAGTCATACATTGTTTGTAACAACACTATGGCATAATCTCCAAAATAATACGAATGAAGAAATTGAGAACCACTTTGGTTAACTAACTTGCAAATATTAAAACACTTGGTAGATGTCAAGAAAAGATGCAAACTCATTTTTTTCCCCTCAGTTAATAGAATGGTCTAGAGAGCAGTCTAAGCCAAAATCCAATCGACTTTCAGGTGATGGGCCACCTCATTTGATTAATTTTAGCTCTGTAAGAGTTCTCAGCATCATATTTCCATTCTAATACCACCATCCTAAGGCAACTGTCTCTGCAAATAGTTTGACAGACTTATTCTTAGTCTTCCTCCCTCAAATCAATCTACTGTGACCCATGGGCCAAAACAAGTCTGCCACCAGTTTTCGCAAACAAAGTTTTATTGGAACATACCTATACTTATTCATTTATACATTATCTTTGGCTGCTTCCATGCTACACAGGTAGAGTGAGGGTATTGCAACAGAGATCCACATGGCCCACAAAGCTGAAAATACTTATTTTTTGGCTTGGGTTGCCATATTTACCAAATAAAAATATAAACTGCCTGGTTAAATTTGATTTTCATATTAATCAATGAATAATATTGCATGGGTCATACATACACTACAAATATGATTTGATGTTTATTGGAATATTTAGTCAATTCTTCTTATTTACAGATTCTGTTTCTGCAAGTTTTTTCCATTTACTGAAATTTATTTGTAACCCTTAACTCACTTTAAGGTGATGCATTTGCATATTATTGTCCATAGAAGCCATTCCCCTTGAAGGTGGTAGAGGCATTGTTAATGCTTTCATGGTCAACCACAGACATGCATAGATCTATGTGAAACCTGAGTTGCCTGATGCACATGTTTGCAGCTGAGCCTGGTCAGTCACCTGCTGGCCCCAGGAGAGATGTTTTAAGCTAAAATATAAATTAAGAATATATAAATAAGTTGGGCCAGCAGATAGTGTGGTGGTTAGAGGTCTGGACTCCCACATGGCTGACCATAGTTTGAGTCCTGAACCTGGCAGCTTGCTTTCTCACTTTCCCTTTCTCTATGGCCAAAATAAAAAATAATAATAATAACAAATACAATTAAAATAAATAAATAATTCTTTAAAAATATACTTACAACAAGGTTTGATCAGTTGATAAAAATGGTGTGAGCAGAAGCTCACAGGAATGTACTTTACATTGCCCTAGGAGTCATGGTTTAGTATTTACTCAGTGTTCACAGTGACTTATAGGACATAGTTTCTGTAGATAATGAGAATTGGCTGCGTCTGAAATAAAATGAGGTTTTAAGTGGACTTCTTGTACTTTATTGGGGAACTCCGTCTATGAGAGCCTTGGCAGAAAAGTTTACTGACTCCTGTTCTAGGCTATTGTCAATTATCTTTCCAAACAAACCTGTCACGTTTTCTGGTAATTCTCATATTATCATACCAGTCAAGGTACTTCACTCTCGCTTACCCCCTGCTTTCCTTTCCATCCTCATCTCATGCTGTTTGCCTCTTCAGCGCGCTGAACTAGCCTTTTTTAATGACCTGCAATTCCCTTTCCAAATGCTGTCCACGCTGCCTGAACACCAGCTTCACAAACTGCCTGGAAGTGCTTAGTTATTATTGTCAGCACAGTTCAATGTCACTTCCTCCTAGAAGCAATCCAAAAGTCCACAGAATGAATTAGATGCCCCTCTCAGAGTGTGGACATGCTAATTAGTTTTCTCTTTCTTTTTTGTTTTTCAGAGAAATGCCATGGACCTTGCATTTCTTCTTCCAATTGCAGCCAGCCTTGTGCTAAGAATTTTGATGGAGAAATAGGATTTATATGTAATCAAAAAAAGTGGCAAAAATCAACAGAAACATGTACAAGTCTTTCTGTGAAAACACTGTTTAAGGTGACGCATTTGCATATTATTGGCCACAGAAACCATTCCATTTGAAGGTGATAGTGGTAATATTAATGCTATCTGTTCAGCATGACATGTCTCAGACTTGGACTTAGAAAAAATATAGAGTGGGTTAAATGTATTTCTTGTCCTTCCTTAATTAACCAGATTATCAGGTACTCCCTCTTCTCCCCACTCTTATTTCTCTCTCTCCCAGAATATCTTCCCCCTGAAAAATACCTGAAACTCATTTATGCTACAGTGTAAATGAGTGCTTAGACTTAAATCTTAGCTCTGAAGTCCACTTTGCATGAGTTCTGCTTATCAACTAATCAACTAAATATGTCTAGAATAAATTTATTTTGATATTTTTCTAATGTTTTTAATCACTTGACCAAAAGAAAGAAGAGATATGAGATCCAGAAGGAATAGAAACTCAATAAATAAAACACATTTCAGTTAAAATTTAAATTTCTTATCTTATATCTTTTCAGTCATTGACTATTTCCTTCTAATTTCCCTCCAGTTTCTTGGAAGCACACAGATCTCTGCGTTTGCTAAAACATTAACAGTGGTTTTTGAAGGGATTGAGGATGGGGTCTCGGTCACTTAACATAGGCCATCCCATAGAAGTTCTTGCAACTACAGTGACATTTAAAAGGTAGTTAAAGGAAATAGATATTGTTTTGCCCTATTCAAAGTCACACTCTGAGGGATGCTAGGCAGTAGTATCAAGACATGGGCAGATAATTCTTTTAATTAGTGAACTCTCAGCTTTTCCAAATTACAAGTCAATCTCAGAAACCATTCCCTACTGAGATTCCATGAGGCCTCTCTTCCACATCATGTACAAAATTGTCTAGTTATGAGGACTGAGCTAAAACTACTGCCCTGAAACAAATTCCATTAGGAAATGGCAATATCCTCACAGCTGCAGGGATTTGGGTGAATTCCCCTTCCCATCTGTGACCTGATCTTACCTGCTCTACTTCTTAACACTCTAACCCCTTCTTAAGACCACTTACTTCTCTATTAATTTTCCTCATATGGGTGGTTGTGCCTTTAGCTACTTTGGTCGGACACATGTTAGGTGCTTAATTATTTTTCAATGAAGGAATGTTTTCTTTTCAACAGGACTTAAATAGTGTATCACGCCTTTCTGTGGCAGCATCATCCATACCTCTGGCCATTTTTGATGATGAAACCCCAGAACGCATTGACAATGTGGCTCAAGGAATCCGTAAGAACTGCCCGCTTGATTATGCCTGCATAATTGATGCTGTAAAATCATCAGAAGTCACATCTGGAAATATTGCATTTATAGTGGAATTATTAAAAAATATTTCTACAGACTTGTCTGATAATGTTACTCGAGAGAAAATGAAGGTATTTTTTGTTAATTTCATTAAAACCGACAATGTGGTTCTCAAAAGCTTGCATTTGAACAGTTTCAAATGTACTTACCAGAGTAAAAACTAGAACAATTACACCATAATGATGTAAGGACTTTCACTTGAATTTTGCATACTGATTCAATCTATTGATTTTGCCAATGTTATGGACATTTTCAAGAAGTGTGAACTTTTTATGGGGGACCAGCAGCTAGCGTAATGGCTATGTCGCTGGACTCCCACATAGTTAGCCGCGGTTCGCATCACAGAACTGGTGGCTTAAAACTCATGCTGGGCGCATGTGCATGCGTGCCCAAGATCCTGAGAGGAGAATGGAGGAGAAGGGATTGCGGCGTGGCCATTCACCCTGGGGGGGGATTCTCACTTTCTGTCTCTCTGTCTCTCTCTGTCTGGCAAGTGCATGCACCCTATAGCAAAAACCTCTCCAAAGAAAAAAGAAGTGTGAACTTTTTTAAAAAAGAATTGTTTAATTTAACTTAATTAATTTATTATTATTTAAAAATTTGCTCTTGGGCATGTGCACTCACCAGAGAGATACAAGGAAAGAGAGAGAGAGAGAGAGAGGGAGAGAGAGAGAGAGAGAGAGAGAGAGAGAGAGAGAGAGAGAGAGAGAGAGAGAGAGAGAGAGAGAGAGAGAGAGAGAGAGAGAGAGAGAGAGAGAGAGAGAGAAAAGGAAAGTGAGAAAGCAAGGTGTCAGGTTGGGACTTGAACCACAGATGACCATGTAGAAATTTAGCACCTTAACCATTATGCCACCTGCTGGCCCCAGTGTAAACTTTTAAAAAAAATTTCCTTCCTCCTTTCCTCCCTCCCTCTTTTCCTTCCTTCCTTCCTTCCTTCCTTCCTTCCTTCCTTCCTTCCTTCCTTCCCTCCTTCCTTCCATGAGCATGAGAGAGAAAAGAAGAGAGAGTCATCCCCACTTTGTGATATTCTCCTGCTTCAGCTGCCCCTGGGTCATGGGTATGCTACACCCAGCATGTTCAGGGAGGTCTCTGGATGTGAAACTGGAACTTTCCCATGTGGGTCATCCGTGCAGATTATTGTGCTACTGCTGTACCAGTGCCATCCTCAGGAGCATTGTTTAATATATATTCATGTACATGCTTAATATTTCAAAGAAACTATCACATAGAACGGCTGGGAGCAAGGCTAAATTTAGTGTTTCCAAAATTATGTTTGTGCAACACAACTATTCTGAGAAACATTAGTGGAGGCTCCACTTTTAAAAGGGAGATTTGTAGCATAGCAATTGTAGAAAGTTCTGGGTTAAACAAAGCAGGGTTCCTTATGGTAGAACTTTCTGGATGTTTTAATGTGTCAATGAACTTTTGAACTCTTTATGATAAGTGATATATATTGTATGGAATACGGTTCAAACTTAGGTTACCGAAGAATCAATTCCCCTTCCCCTCCATTAAGCACTCATTGAGATCTCACGGGAAACGTGGGTTCCACCCTGCAATCTGGAAGTGTGTTCTGGGTGCAAATAAAGCAGGTACCTTAGCTGTGATTTTAGTTTTTATTGTTTTGCATTTTAAAATTTTTTTCCTCTGTGAAGCCTTATCAATGCAGTATTTTAATACACAAGTAATTTGAAGAAAATATATGTCAAATAAGATCAGCTAATTTGACCTTTAGCTTTCTAACTTTGTACCGTAATGTGTAAGTTGTTAGTATAATATTCACTTTCTCTTTTGCAGAGTTATAGTGAAGTGGCCAATCACATCCTTGACACAGCAGCCATTTCAAACTGGGCCTTCATTCCTGACAAGAATGCCAGCTCAGATTTGTTACATTCGGTGAATTTGTTTGCTGGACAACTCCACATCCACAATGAATCTGAGAATATTGTGGACGAACTCTTCATTCAGACAAAAGGGTTTCTCATTAACCGTAATACCTCAGAGCAAAGGTTCCATATCTCCATGAATATGAATAATACCAGAGAAGGTATTTTAGGGATGATAGAAATTCCCAAGAAAGAGCTATGGAAGTTGCCGCCAAATGTATCCCAAGCCATTAGCATAGCTTTTCCAACCTTGGGGGCCATTCTGAAAGAGGACCACTTGCAAAATGTGAGTCTTCCCAGACCAACAATTGGTCTAGTCCTTTCAGTGGTTTTACCTGACAAGTTGAAAGAAATCTTACTTACCTTTGAAAAGATCAATAAATCCCGGAATGCCAAAGCCCAGTGTATTGGCTGGCACTCCAGGAAAAGGAGGTGGGATGACAAAGTGTGTAAAACGACACTGGATGTCATGAACAAAGTGAAATGCCGCTGTAATTACACCAATGTGGTGATGTCTTTCTCCATTCTAATGTCCCCCCAGTCTGTAGCAGACAAAGTCTTGGACTATGTGACCTGCATTGGGCTTAGTGTCTCAATTCTGAGCTTGGTTATTTGCCTGATCATTGAAGCCATGGTATGGTCCCGGGTGGTTTTGACAGAAATATCATACATGCGTCATGTGTGCATCGTGAACATAGCGGTGTCTCTCCTGACTGCAAACGTGTGGTTCATCATAGCTTCCAACTTTAATAGAAGGACTCGGGACTACAACTGGTGTGTTGCAGTGACTTTTTTCACCCATTTTTTCTATCTCTCTCTGTTTTTCTGGATGCTCTTCAAAGCACTGCTCATCACCTATGGAATACTGGTCGTTTTCCGTAGGATGATGAAGTCCCGAATGATGACAATTGGTTTTGTCATTGGCTATGGGTGTCCATTGGTCATTGCTGTCACCACAGTTGCTATCACAGAACCCCAGAAAGGCTACGTGAGATGTGAGGCCTGTTGGCTTAACTGGAAAAATACCAAAGCCCTTTTGGCATTTGTCATCCCAGCCTTGGTCATTGTGGCCGTGAATCTTATTGTGGTTTTGGTTGTTGCTGTCAACACTCAGAAGCCCTCGATTGGCAGTTCCCAGTCTCAAGATGTGGCCATAATTATGAGGATCAGCAAAAATGTTGCCATTCTCACTCCACTGTTGGGACTGACGTGGGGTTTTGGAATAGCCACTCTCATAGAAGGCACTTCCTTGATGTTCCACATAATCTTTGCCCTGCTCAATGCTTTTCAGGTAAGTTTCATGAAAGAGACTTTTCTGCCTTATTCTGGCTTGACAACAAAAATTGGCTATGATTTAAAATTATAGAACACAAATGTTCCTTCCATTCCCTTTCCACCCCAGTATCAGGAGTATTTGGCTTTGGTTTCTATCACACTGTTTGTCTAGTTAGATTGAACTGATCAGGATGGTTGGGCTGGACTCTCCTTTTTATCTGCATGGATCCACCTTTATTCCTCCTAAAGTTTCAATGTCAGAAGTTAACTTCACTTATAGAGGGCTGTTCTTTGGCTAGGGATGAGTAAGGCACATATTATGCCTCAAAATAAGCACAATTTTTAAAATCCTTTCTTCAAGATTGGAGAACTCAGTGCCATAGCCGCTGATTTCCATCGTATAAAGAGATGGTCTTTGACATTCGTTTTGGATGTTAACCAGTCAAGAGTTCCCATATCTCTTCCCTGGTAGTCCTATGAAATAAAAGTATTAGTGATAAAAATAGATCTTGCCTACCATATTTTACCTGCTCTTGGGAATGTCACTTTCTCCTGGGCCTTAACTTCCTCATCTTTAAAATAAAGATATAGAATGCTCTCTATCCTCTTTTCTCATTCTAGCATACTTGATTTGGCAAGATTTTCCCACTCAAAGTTGGTTCACTCCCTCTTGGCTACTAAGCTTGTACTTTTGGGAAGCTGTCATTAGCTAGGCAGCTTTCCCTATCTATGAGTAATACAACATTTGGCAAGCTCTTGTTTTTAATTACACTTTTAATCAGAGGTTGGCAAACTCTGACCTACTCTCTGTTATTGTAAACAGGGTTGTACTGGAACACAGCCATGCTCATTTGTTTACATTTTTCCTGTGACTGCTTTTGAGTTACCGCAGCGAGTTTAAATTGTAGCAACGGAGACTGTACAACACACAAAGCCTAAAATATTTACTACCCAGTTCTTGGTAGAAAAAATTTTCTGACTGTTGCTTTAAATAATATAACTACTTAATGAAGTAGGAAGGTATTTCTATTAATATGCCAATATTACTCTATTTAAAAGCATGATAAAGTATATAAGGCAAACATTAAAAAGAAGCCAACTCAGGTCAATTATACATCTTATTCATCATTTTTTAATGACCATGGAGAACATTTATTTTACTCTTCCTGCTGCATTGCTTTGCTATAGGGTGCGTGCGCTCGCCAGACAGACAGAGAGAGACAGAGAGACAGAAAGCGAGAAATCACCCCCCAGGGGGGATAGTCACGCCACAATCCCTTCTCCTACGTTCTCCTCTCAGGATCTCGAGCAGTTCTTGGTAGAAAAAATTTTCTGACTGTTGCTTTAAATAATATAACTACTTAATGAAGTAGGAAGGTATTTCTATTAATATGCCAATATTACTCTATTTAAAAGCATGATAAAGTATATAAGGCAAACATTAAAAAGAAGCCAACTCAGGTCAATTATACATCTTATTCATCATTTTTTAATGACCATGGAGAACATTTATTTTACTCTTCCTGCTGCATTGCTTTGCTATAGGGTGCGTGCGCTCGCCAGACAGACAGAGAGAGACAGAGAGACAGAAAGCGAGAAATCACCCCCCAGGGGGGATAGTCACGCCACAATCCCTTCTCCTACGTTCTCCTCTCAGGATCTTGAGCACGCACGCACACGCGCTCGGCGTGAGTTTAAGCCACCGGGTCCGGGACATGAACTGCGGTGGACTACGTGGGAGTCCAGTGACATAGCCATTGCACTAACTGCTGGTCCCCCTGCTGCATTGCTTTAAAAAGAAACTTTTGACTTATTTGTTTGTAGAAATAAAAAGCTCATGGACTCATAAATTTTCCCACTTTGAAGTTAGGTTATTGACTAATGATCTCACCCTCTTTCTTACTTATTTTGCCCTTTATTTCTTTTTCAAATCATTTATATTTCTCTTTTCTTAACAGAAAGAAAAATATCAAACAACTTTATTTGTATTGAATTCTCTTTTTCAGCCAAATTTCCATGTGGCTCACTTTTAAAATTTTTAGTAATCTGACCAATATTTCTTTACCATGAAAATATTCTGAGATAGTGAAAGAGACCCTGGTCTTAGAGGCTCCATAATTTTCTGTTTCTTTTGTGCAAAAATTTCTTCAGCTCAGAAGTCTTGGTTTCCTGTTTACTGACTTTTAACTCCAAATAGACTAGAATACAAGTTTCATTTTCTCAGGACGCTTTCTATGATTCAATTTTGAATGATAAATTTCCATTTCATGTGTTACTATCATGAGTTAAGAACAGCTGCCTCAATATTAGGGAGAACATTAAAAAACATTTTTTTTTTTTTTTTTGGGGAGTTTTTTTTTTTTTTTTTTTTTTTTTTTTTGATGGCGGGCTGCGGTTGGAGAGGTTTTTGCTATAGAGCGCGTGCGCTTGCCAGACAGAGACAGAGAGACAGAAAGCAAGAAATCATCCCCCGGGGGGATGGCCATGCCGCAATCCCTTCTCCTCCATTCTCCTCGCGGGATCTTGGGCACAAACGCACATGCGCCCAGCGTGAGTTTTAAGCCACCGGGTCCAGGAAACGAACCGCGGTTGATTACGTGGGAGTCCAGTGACATAGCCATTACGCTAACTGCTGGTCCCAGTAAAAAACATTTAATGAGGTAAAAATTCCATCCTATATCAGTAGTCATACAATAAATATCAATAGCTTTCATGCACAGTTCTATTAGAGGATGCTTTTCTGAAAGCACAGGTAGACTCAAAAGGAAGACATTTTTATTTGCATCAGTAGAAACTTAAGTTTTTAATGTCCAATAACTGCCTAAAAAGGATCTAGAAGAGTGATGTTAAAATAACAACTGGGATATTTTTTGAACAAGTGTCCTTCATGATTCTGTTGAATTTTGCTACAGGGTTTCTTCATCTTGCTGTTTGGAACTATTATGGACCAAAAGGTAACTGGAATTTGCTTTACTTATCATGAGTGAGTTCTATGTACCTGGGGAAGCAGAGGATGATTGAGCTTTGATTAGAGAATATGGTCCAACGGAGCTGAGTTTCTGAAGAGAGCTCAGGGCATGTGCTATGAGGAGGAATGGGAGGAACTATCCGTTCTCATTTCTTGCTCTCTATCAAGTCAGCAGGAGGCGCTGTGAATTTTGCCAATGAACAGAATAAAAACCATGAGCACATTTCGAATCTTAATTCTCACTCCGGTTGCAATTATATATAAACTTTTATCCAAGTCTTGTTACTTGCCTGGTACTATGCCAAGCCCTCTGGTGTTGCTCCTTCCAGGGTTACTGGTCTCAAAGTTTCAGAATATGAGTCTGAGCCTTGGGATGTCTGTTGTTTCTTTCAACATCTTATTTCTCACCGTCTTTGCTCCTTTAGATCAGAGATGCTTTAAGAATGAGGATGTCCTCCCTGAAGGGGAAATCAAAGGCAGCAGAGGTAAGCTTCTCTCTTAGTCTCAACACTGAGGGCTCAGATAACTCTCTGGTTATGCAGAGACAAATACAAGCTTAGTTCTTCAGATTTTTTAGTAACGGGACTCAATGGGGTATACTTTATTTCTTTATTCAATGAATTTGGAATATCATGCTAAAAGTGAAGGTCAGAATGGAACCACATTAAACTCAGGGTCATAGACGCATAAAATATGAGCTCTGGGAAATGAGAGGTGAGTTTGGAATATGATCCTAGTCCATCTTACCGATTTTACAAGGAAGGAAACCAAGACTCAGAGCATTTATACAATGTGCACAAACCCACCCAGATAATTAGGAGCAGAATTGCAACTAGGACCACTGACATAGAAAACTCTTTCCAAGCTCCTGTTTAAGACTCTTTCCAATAAACTATGTTTTTGGATTGAAGTATCCATGTACTTATTGATCTTGAAGAAGGTTTTGACCTGGTTACCTGTGTTTAAGGCACCGACTGAACTTGTCAATATTGACGTGTTAGAAGTTTTTTGTTTAACCAATAGACTCTTTAAAACAAAAACTTCCTGGACACATTAAGAATTAACATTTATGCTTATCTAGTATTGAATATGACTTTTAGTATCATAGTTCACTAAGTCTATAAATTTTTTTCTTCATCTTTTAACATTTATGAACTTGGAATGTATCTTATAATCAATGGTATGTCACGGTTTATAGGCAAGTTTTGTTTCTTTTTTAGTTTTTAGCTGATGTAAAAGTAGTGATACTAGTGAATTTTACTAGTGAAATTCAGTGAAAAATGATAATTTTATTCTGTGAGCTGTGTCCATTTGGGCACTTCTCTTCATGACCTTATGTTCACATTTTTTAATCTCTAGTTAGGCTTAAGTATATACAAAAATATAAGTATGACAAGGATTTTTAAGAAATTAATGAATAATGAATATTATGAAAAAAACTACGCATGGATTTCAAATTTTTTATACCAAAAAATAAGCTCATACTGTAATTCCATCTCCATGATTTTTTTTTTTTTGGAGAGGTTTTTGCTATAGGGTGTGTGTACTCACCAGAAAGAGAGAGACAGAGAAACAGAAAGTGAGAAATCAGCCCCCAGGGAGGATGGCCACACCACAATCCCTTCTCCTCCATTCTCTCGGGATCTTGGGCACGCATGCACACGCGCCCGGCGTGAGTTTAAGCCACCGGGTCTGGGACTAGTCCAGCAACATAGCCATTATGTAACTGCTGGTCCCTCCATGAATTTTTGAAGTCCCCTACTGTGTCCTTTTTGTTGATATCATTACTCATTGTTACCTCTGTTTTCCCTCCCCATATTTAGAATGCATCATTAAGCCCAACAAATGGATCTAAATTAATGATTCGTTGAGGATGAAATGTGAGTATTAAAAACTCAAGGAGAAACTTAACTTACAAGTTGTATCAAGCTCCTCTCTGCCCCTTGTAAGCACATGATTATCTGCTCCCTGATACTGGGATGAGGTAGGAGGGGGAAGGAAGGACTTATTTTTTAGAAATGAAAATTTCTTTGTGGACCAGCACATGAATGAAAAGGTGTTTGCATTTCTTTTAAAAAATTTTATATACGCGTGTGAGTGTATCTTTATAATGTACAACATGGTTTTACCCAGCATGAATACAGGCGCATGGTATCAAGTCAGGCATTAGCATATACATTATTATCAACAGATAAATTTTGACTTTTGCGCTTATTAAAGTTTTTGTTTTTTCCCTGATCTCCCCCATTCCCTATTACCCACCCACTATTTTTTAAGTGTGTTTTCTTTTTTTATTTAACTTAATATTTATTTATTAATATATTTATTTTTAATTTGACCATAGAGGGGGAGAGAGAGAGAGAGAGAGAGAGAGAGAGAGACAGAAAGTGAGAAAACAAGCCACCACATCTGGGACCCAAACTATGGTCAGGTCATGTGGGAGTTCAGTCCCCTTAACCATCTCATCCCCTGCTGGCCCCTCACCTGCTATTATCCACTCTTTTCTATACTGTCTCTAGTATATACAGTTACTCTCGCTGCTAATGTACCTTCCAATCTTTCCGTTTCTGCTATAAAGTGCATTTAGTTTATATTAAGTGGGGACATTCAGTGCCTGTCTTTAATAGTTAGACTTGCTTCACTCAGCATTAAATCTTCCATATTCTTCCACTTTGTATCAAATGTCAGGGTCTCATTGATTGTTATGGCTGAGTAGTAGTCCATAGAGTATATGTGCCACATATAGAGTATATGAACCCACTCATCTGTTCTTGGATATTTGAGTTGATTCTATATCCTAGCTATTATGAATAATGCTGCAATAAACAGGGATGTGCAAGTGTTTTTCCAACTGAAGGTTTGTGTTCATATTTTTTAAAGTCTATGCCAACTCAGTGCACATGACCAAACTCTAAGCACACTACTTTTATTTTCTGTCTTCAGCAAGAGGATGCTGTAGTTGTACCTGCCCTGAGGTAGGGACATGCTCTTGCTGGCTATAACACTCACATACCTTCATTCTATACTGACAGTGAGTGGTGACACTTATAATAACTCCATTGAAGAGAAAGAAGACTTCATTGACTAAAATCACAAAACAACAGATCTGATTCTCCCTAGTGGAGGGGGTCCAGAATCATTCCTAAGAGAGTGTAAGTGGGATGGTGGCAAATTAGTTGCCTACTCATAGCCAACCCCTGAGACTCATTTCTACATGGGTGAAATGAGGGGAAAACAAATATTAGGTAACCAGGAAGGGGAGAATACATCACAAAATTGCAGCCAGAAGCTTGAGAGGAAATTGGGACATGGGTAGGGGTGACCTCCCTTTGTAATTGTTTCATCTTGGTGAGGCTTTATGTCCTTTCTGCATGGAGAAAGATGCAGAGAAAGAAAGTCTCAGGCTCTCCCTCCCTGCCACCTGGAAGCTGTCACATTCTCTTTTACATTCTTTCTCTTTTGAGTCACGACTGATATATTGAACAATGGGGCAAATCATGAGTTGAAACAGTTGTCTGAAACCAAAGACACTGTGATGGAAGAACGTTTAAGGGATCCCCTCTGTTACAGATCCTATAAAGCTTATGATGTTCTTGGAGGAGATGCTGGCACATGGTCCCAGGGAGAGGATGAGAGATCAAGAGAGTTCTGTCTTATACACTGACTGGCATGTGTGGAGTTCTGGGAAAACAAAGAGAGGGAAATGCTGGCATAAAGTCCTTAATTAATCCTCACATTTAGATTTTTATATTAGTGCTTTAATAAGATTGACCCTTCTGTCTTCTGCCTGTTTCTTAGTCTATATGATAGGGTTTCTCCGTGGTGGAATATCACTATACCATTTCTTGATTTGTCACTAATTGGGAGTCACTAATGTAAATGACTTATTAAAAACCCAGCTGTCCTTTCAATTAAGATTCTAATTGGACAATAACCTATTCTAGGTTTATCAGACTGTCTCAGGTAGAGGAGATCCTACTTCATGGAGATATAAGCCATTTAGTATCCTGCCATGCAGAGAGGAGCAGTGTGATTGTGACCTTATCTGTGGCTAGTTAGATATATTCGGTTGGCTATAGTGAAAGTGGGAGAACTCCTTTAGAAGTGAAGATCAGGGACTATACTACTTATAACAGTTGGGGAAGTCCTAAAGGCTTATATTAGTATTAGGAGTAAGTAGGAAGGAAGTGAGGCTATATTGACAGGATTTCCTAATGAAGCCCTCATCACATAATTCTCTAACTTTCAACTTCTGTTTTTGAACCTATGAGGTAGGTGGTAAACTGAGGATTGCATTCTTTCAGCATATCCTCCGTAATTGGCTCTGTCTCTACTGAATTTTCTCAGCAATTGGGTCCTATGGGTTTTTGTCTGGACACACATGTTATCAGAACGGTTCTGTTACCACAGCTGGCATGATGGGAGACCAAGTTCGGGACCCAACAAGTATTAGAGAACATGGGTAGGACATTCACAGTAATAGATGCTCCAAAATCCAGAATGGAAAGCTGGTAGCAGAGACAGGGGTTCCAAATATAGAATTTAGGGAAGAAATTACAGCTCAGACAGGGGGGTTTGGTAAGCACAAGGCAGGGTTTCCATCTAGGGCAAGGCTACACCATGGGGGAAAGGCAATATTTCAGACCTTAAATCAATACAGAATTGAAGACTGACAGAGTTTCAGGATGCAGGCGCAATTCCAGGGGCGAGAATGGGGGTGGGAGACAGAACTGGACTTACAGTGGGAATCAAGGTTGCCAGTGTGGGTGGGAGGTCCTCATACTTCAGTGATCTCAGGTCAGGGTTATTAGAAACAGGAATGAGACAGGTTTGTCACGTGGCCCCTGGGGCTGGGGGGAGACCACAGGCGTGTGAAAACTGGAAAGTTTGCTTCAAGTGCAGAGGGAACTGATCCTGGAAGGCAGGGAGAGGGGTCAGCAGCTGCACAGCACTCTGCCCTCTTGTTCATATAATGGGCAGGCCTTTAATATGATACAAACAGGCTGTTCCACACATCGGCAGGTAGGCTCTCCGTTCCTCTAAAATGTCTTCCACATACTTGTTTATGCCTGAGATTCACTTAAAAGAGATAAAGTTCTTTATCTCCCAGTGAAAAATGGGACTGACTGAGAAAACACCCTGAGGGAAGCAATGTGGTTTATGAGGTAAAGTTGTAAATTCAGAGCAGCATAGTCAATTCTAAAGACCACATTTAGGCAGTGAAGGAGAAGAGAGGGCACTGGACATGGAGTTTAGAGTTGAGGTGCAGGACAGAGAAGCCAAAGGGCACAGAAACAATGCAGAGTGGAGATTCACCTTTTTACCGTGTGACCTTGAGGAAGTCACTCAATGCTCCCAATTCCTCATCAGAGGTTAATAATAGTATATTCTTCCCAGGATATAAAATGAGGGTAATAATGGTACATACTTGCCAGGTGATTTCAGTATTAAGTGAGCTAACACATTAAAAATGCCTAGATTATTGCTTGGCTCAAATTCAGTTGTCAGTAAATATCAGCAACGGTTCTTACTATTAACCCACGTTTTGACCACTTTGTCTAGGCTGCCCCATTCCTCATGAATGTCCTATGTCCTGGCATTGAGAAGTGGGTTCTAAGAGGAGGAGAAGGACGTGGGAAGCAGACTGAAATAAGGAAGAACAGCCATGATCCCTTGGAAGACTTTCCCTTCATGTCAAGAGTGTCACCTAAGCTCTGGGTGTGAAAATGTTTGCTGAAGAAAAATGGAGGAGAACATTTAGCCACTGGGCTTTAAGGTAGCTCATCTACTGATCCATTGAACTACCTGTGACCCATTAGAGGCTAGCTTCTTGGTCAATCTTGGCAAGATTAATAATCAAACCACAAACCATTGTGTGGCCTCTTTGGCCAGATTGAGGCTGTGGGGGCTCTGCTGGACTTGGTCTGCCTTCACTCCTGAGGCCTGCTCTGTGGCTCTGTGCTCCAGTCATCCATGACCCTACACGGATCCTAGGGGCCTTAGGAATGGGAGTAGATCCAAAATCATGGGTAAGGTTGGCTAAAACTGAAAGGGTAGGATGGCAGGAGAAACACTGGATCTACTTTGAGTCATTTAAGTCATGGCAGGTTTTCTAAAACTAGGGAACAGAAGAAAAGGAAGAGAATTATTTAATGTGCTTATCATCTCATCTATTTTAGACCTCCAGTAAAATAGTTTAGCTTCTAGGATTTTGTTTTGCTCATGTGTGAAGCAGGAAACATATTCTTGTAGCTATACTATTTGTGTGTTGCTGTGTGCCTGGCTGTGTTGTATGTGTTAAAACATATATATGTAAAGAGAGCTCTAGTTATTATTTCAGAAATAAAAATGAATGTATTTACCGTTCACAACTTGCTCACGTGTCAGTTCATTCAAGTGGACTTCTCCATGGGGACCACAACACTCTTGCATATTGACTATGTTATCAATCTGACTCGACTCTCTGGCCAGACCTACAAAAGGCCTCAGGGTCATGTGTCACAAGGTGGAACCCTGGGAATGCAGAAACCTCTGCTCTCTCAGAGTCTCCCAATGAAATTTAGATCAACAGTTTGGCTTTAAATAATATGGCATTCAGCAGGGCTACAGACAGCCATGAGAGTGAGGGTAGAGCAATTTTATCGAAGTGGAAGTCATAAAATCACTTAGTCACTCCCTTTTCACAAAAGAAACAAAAATGGGTGAGAACCTCTTTGCAGGACTCCTGTTCAAACCTTTAGAATTGGTTTAGAAGCTAGATAAAGATTAGTTTCAAACCAAATAGTAATTACGTAAAAGATAAAAATTTTCAAGCCAATTGCAAATGCCCTCGTTTTATAAAATTAAAGTAAAATGTTCATAGGAAGAACATAAATTTAACTTCTAGATTTATAAAATTTATTGAGGAATAATTAATTGATTCACACAGCCTTCCTCATTTTTGCCACTATAAAAACTGTTTCTTTCTCCCAATCCAGAAATCTCAGAGAATGATGTAATGCCAAGGCAAATAATTGCTTTTATCTTGGTAGATTTATTTGATACTGTTAAGATTGAATTTATACTTCCTTATGCTATTATCATGTAGTTTTATTTCTTTTTATATTTTTCTAAGCTTTTCATATTCTTAGCACATTCTAAGAAAAATGTGATACTGAATACAGTCCGTTCTGCCGCAACATCACACATGCATTTCTAAACTTCACCTTGTTATGCAAAATCAGCAAAATACCCACCTATGAGTAAAATGGGTAGGATATGATGTGCAAAGGTTTATCAGAGGGACCAGCAGTTAGTGTAATGGCTATGTCGCTGGACTCCCATGTAGTTGACTATAGTTCAAGTCCCGGACCTCATGCTGGGTGCGTGTGCTTGTGTGTCCAAGATCCCGAGAGGAGAATGGAGGAGAAGGAATTGTGCTGTGGCCACTCTGCCTGGGGGGTGATTTCTCGCTTTCTGTCTCTGTCTCTCTCTGTCTTCCTGGCGAGTGAATGTGTCCTATCGCAAAAACCTCTCAAAAAAAAAAAAAATTCGTCAGCGATGTTTTCAAAAAAACCAAAAAACACAATAAAAATGAACAGATGTTGGTAAGTGCTTGTCTTAGGTGGGGAAAAGAGCATGAGCAATTCAGAAAGGAAAGTGAGAATATGGCAGGCAATCATGGGAGACCATTGAAGAGAACATCCTAATTCAAGGGGAGAGCCATACTGGTCATAGAGAGTACGCCAGATTTCAGAAGGCCTAGAACACCTAGTGGGGGTGTTTGGACTTGATCTGAAAGGTCACAGAAAAGGTAACAAAGACTATTACATTGCTTTCTGTTTTGGAAAAAAATAGTTAGCCACATTGAAAAAAAAATCAAGGAGTCAGAGAAATATAGCGGAGACAGCAGGGTAGAGTGAAGGGGGTATTGGGAGGGCACTGTATGGGTACTTGGGCAACTCTTTTGCTCTGACTCCAGTATTCATGCATGAACTTTGGCCAGAAATATCTTAGCTCTAAGCAACTCCACTTGAATTTAAATTGTCTCCTAGAAATTTCACTCTTCTGGCAATTGTCATCTTTGGGAACAATTCAGTGATGTAATGGTTGTGATCTCATTGTAGCCTTCTATTTATTTATTTATTTATTTATTTATTTATTTATTTAGAGAAGTTTTCGCTATAGGGCGCGTGCACTTGCCAGGCAGACAGAGAGAGACATAGAGACAGAAAGCGAGAAATCACCTCCCAGGGGGGATGGTCACGCGACAATCCCTTCTCCTCCATTCTCCTCTCGGGATCTTGGGCACATACACCCATGCGCCCGGCGTGAGTGTTAAGCCACCGGGTCCGGGACGCGAACCGTGGTCGACTACGTGGGAGTCCAGTGACATAGCCATTATGCTAACTGCTGGTCCCTATTTTTCATTTTTATTAGAGTTTATATACACACACACACACACACACACACACACACACAGAAGAGACAGACACCTTTGACAGGGTCCTCATGCCACAATCTTAGTTGCACCACCACAGTGGGGCTCTATGGTAGCCCTTTAAAATGAAATCCAATTTTACTTGCTTTTTGTGGCCAAGTGATACTTTTTCATTTCCTCCTACTTCCCCACATCTCATTCACTCCTATAAGAGATGTGGCTAAAAGTTTGTATTACCAACAGAAGGGCAGCTTTTACTTGGTATTTGGTTTCCCAGCCCAGATCTTCAAGGAACAACAAAGAGTCACAGGACCTTTGGGAAACAAGTCAATGAATGGCAACACTAAAAAACATGACCAGAGAATGGGGCTCATATCCTGCCCTCTTGCTACAGCTTCCTCTGGGAAGGAGAGCACCTGCTAAGATTTAAGAACCCTCAGTGCAAGATGTGATGAGCTGGCAAAGAAAAAGGCAAATGAAGAATGCTGAAACTCACTGAACAGGAAACCATCAAGTATGAATAGGAGCGTACTATCCTTCTCGGGATGCAAAGATATTTTAAGACAATGTATAGAACCTTTGTTTAGACACATAAATAGGGTATGAAAGTCAGGGAAGAAGGACAATGAACGTCTAAGACTTTAGGTGCTGAGAATTTTGGAGAGGCATGAATTGGAATGAATTGGAAGTCAAGGTCCGTGTGGGCCAATGGAAAGAAAACAGGTTTTGGAGACTGAAAGGCATGTGTTTCTGTTCTGCCCTTTTCAAATTCTAATGGGTGACTTGGGCAAATTACTTAGTCTCTTGTAATCTATTACATTGCTTATTCATAAAGTGGTAATACAAAACATATCTTGTGGAGAGTAAAGAAGATGTTGTCTATGAAAGCACATAGCCTCATATCTAACACATGGTAGATGCTTGAGAAGTGTCAGTTCCCCTTCCCCATCTCCCTATTTGTCTGGAAGTACAAGAGCAAGGGCTTTGTTTTTCTTGTGGAGGTCTTTTGGCTGTGTATAGAAAATGGGCTGGTGGTAGGGACCAGAAAAGTGGGATCAAGCACTTACATATTAGGCCTTAAATCAGGCTCAAGAGGAGGTCCCACATTCTCTTTAGTGGTTGGGACTAGCCATTGTATAGAAAAAGGACAGAGTTTCAAAGCAAGGAATCTGCTTCAGAAATAAAAAACGAAAACTGGGTATGAAACCTAGTGTAAGAGAGTGACCCTTGTGTAAGATAACATTAGTTTTTCAGAAGATTAAATTGTAGAAAAGGTAAATTCCATTTTGAACAACTTTAGTCACTTAAGTCCACTATCTAAAGCATGCTTCAGGGAAGGTTAGTGGCAAGGGCATGCCGTATAGTAAAAAAAAAAAAAAATTATTTTGGTATAGTAAAATTAATAGAAGTATACAAAGTGCTCTAGGGAGAGACAGCTCCATAGTCACATTAGAATTAAGAAGACTATTTTTTTTTTTAGGGGCTTTTGCTGTAGGGTGCGTGCACTCACCAGAAAGACAGAGAGAAAGAAAGCGAGAAATCACCCCCCCAAGGAGTTGGTCACACCGCAATCCCTTCTCCTCCTTTTTCCTCTCGGAATCTTGGGCATGCATGCACACACACCTGGTGTGAGTTTAAGCCACTGGGTCCAGGACTCGAACTGCGGTCGACTACATGGGAGTCCAGCGACACAGCCATTATGCTAACTGCTGGCCCCCCGAGATCCACATATTTTGAGTTACTCAGTCATTATTAGAGATCTGTCAATGACCTTGCAGGCTGCCAGGACTGCCTAAAGAGAAAGTACAGCCCCTGTCCTTGAGTGTGGCTACTGATGGTGATTACACATTGAGATACGGTTGTTCACCCAGGGAGGAGGCAATCAGCTTCTGAAGGAGCTCTAGAATTTTAGTGCAAAAGCAGTCTGTGATCTAGTGTTCTTGATTTTCAGAGTACTTACATAGTTAGAAAACAAGGAGAGAGACTCAGGTTCTAGAAACTGTTGAGCCCTGAGAGCACCTGAGTGCTGTGATGTAACCTGGGGAAAGCCATAAGCCTTCTGTCCATGTTTCCTCATCTGTAAATGTAGACCAAGTAGAAAGGTTGGCTGCACTCAGTCATGAATCTCCAGTTCCTTAATCTACTTGTTGTCAGAGGTTCATGCAAAACCACAGAGGGGATACCTCAATCATTTCTTTCTCACAAGTACTTCTTTGTGCAGTGATATTCTTTTTCTTTCTTTTTTTGTCTTTTTCTTAAAAAAAAAAAATGTGTCAGAGGGCAGTGTGCTTGTCAGAGAGAGAGAAAGTATGAAAGCATCCCCTCATGGGAGGATGGTCATGCAGCAAATCCTTCTCTCTGTTTCTCCCTTCTTTTAGGATTTTGGGCACTCACCCACACATGCTCAGTATGTTTTTCAACCTGCCAAATCTGGGACTCAAACTGAGTAGTCAGTCATGTGGGATCCAGTCACCCTAACCAACACACCACCAGCTGGCTCTATATAATGATATATGGGGAAGTCAGGGTTGGTGAATTGGGCTGGGCCATGCAACTGGGAGCCACGAAGACACTTTTCTCTCTAGCCCAAGATCAGATATCTCTCTAAGTTTCTTTTCTGTGTAATTTTGTCTCTCAGTGTCTAAAATGAACTCAAAGAACAGTGCTTCAAATGTGAGAGGATAGATCTTGAAGCAGTGACCTGAGCTGCAGACCCCAAGTTTCCAGCTTAAGCTTCTACTGCAGCCTAGTGAAGTCACTTCTGAATCAGGATCTCCACAGAGGATGTGCACACAAGTTCTTGCCTCTGACATTCTGTCATTACTACACCTATGTCTTACACGTCAGCTTAGTGCTGCCCACTTCTGAACTAATTTCAATCATTTTGGAAAATTTGTTTAGAGGTCCATATACAGAGTGATTAGGGCCTGAGATTTTTCTGCCAAAGGCCTTATTTAGGTGTGCTGAGAACAGGTCTTGTCTTCTGGGTGTCTTCAGCCTATTGCTGTTTCCTTGCTCCTGTATGGCAGAGTTCTGTTTACTACACACCTGTCTTGCTGTGACTACTGCCTTGATTTGAGTTCTACCTTACAGGACCAAAGCTCAGACTCCTCCTCTAGCCAGCTTTATCTGTGGTGGGTTTTGTATGTTTTGCCTGAGACCCTGCTCCATTTGTCAGCCCCTAGAGTATTTGAGACTCCTCACATTTGCTCATGGTCCAGCCAAACTTCACTTACTCAGCCCCTGGACTCTTGAGTTGGATAGCTTCTCATTTCCTGTGGGAATAGTCCTCTAGGCAAGTAGCTTCAGCCTGGCCTTAGCTTCCTCTGCTTTCTCATTGCTACCTCTGCTGAGGTCTGAGAATACTTCAGGGCAGGCAGCTTCTTCCTTCACCCCCCTCCCCCCTTATCATTCCCATACTTTAGTGTTGACATCCATCCATGCCACCACAGGAAACTAAGTGGAGAAGGCCTTAAAAATAACAAGTCCTTCCCAGTAGCATTAAAAAAAAATCCATTTCTTTATTATCTTATGTTTTAATCTATGTCTATAGCTAAGGGTCTCTGATATGTAGTGGTCCTCTTCAGACCTCAATTGCTGAAGAAATGGCTTTCCCTAGTAGAGGTCACTTTATCTTAAACCTTGAGTTCTATCTTGCCTTAGTTCGTAGGATGAATTTTGATCTCAATTAGGAAGATATAAAAGGAGTTTCATTTGGTATGAACTAACTGATTCAGATTGTAATTAAACTCATTACTTGCATTTTTTTGCGGGGAGGGGATTTTTACTATAGGGCACTTGTGCTTGCTGGAGACAAAGAGACAGAGATATAAAAAGCAAGAAATCAGCCCCTGGGAGGATGAACATGCCGCAAACCCTTCTCTTTCACTCTCCTTTTGGGCACACATGCACATGAGCCTGGTGTAAGTTTTAAGCTGCATGAGTTTATTTTCCCAAACCTGATTGTCCTTTCTTCTAGCCCACACTGAATAAGGCCTTGAGAACCTCTCTAGTTTACTCACTATACTACTATGAGGCTTGTGAAGCCCCAGTGGGGACTAACTAATCAAGGCTTGGTTTACTTTGGGTAAATCCAATGTTTGCTTTATTTCTATGCTGAAGAGGCCAATGTTTATTCCTATGTTGGAGAGGCTCACAGAGTAGCACCTGGCACCATTCAAAGAGCCATATCATCATGAATCTTAGTAAGTTATCTACTTGAGCTTGTGTCTGGCTGGGCATCAAATACTGACACTCCACTTTTTTTTTTTAAATGAACATCCTGATATAGAGATATATATTAAGACCTTTAAGCAACGTAGGGTTGTATGCTTCAGATTTTTAGGTTTATGCCATTCATCATGTACTCTCCAAGATAACCTGGACTTTATGGCTGCTATTAATTACCCGGTGGAAATATGGAAAAAATGCACAGTAACATCAACACTTCTTTCCATAAAGAAAAGAGTAAAAGACATAGGTGATACACTGATGCTAGTTAGTGGCCGAGAATCAAAATTTAAGTTTTCTAACAAACACAAAGTATTTTTCAGTGTATAATTTTTCACCTATCACGCTAATATCATTTCATAGTTTGGAGCCAAAAAATGAAATATTTGGCTCCAATATTTATCTGTCTATTGTATACTTGAATCTAGTTGACATAGTTTCAAGCCTTGTACTCAACTGTATGAGAAATAATTAAAAAACTCAATCTTTATTTTAAGGCTTGTTTCATTTTCAGCAAAAAATTATTGTATATTGTATGCGATATATAATATACACATATCAAGTTCATAAAAAGTAAATTATTCTTTCTAGCTCAACCTCAATCAGTTGAGGATTTCTCTTCTAATCGTGTCCCTACTTCTATCTTCCTGAGATTCCATTTAAATTTTAGGACCTTCCAGAATCTTTGTGCATCCTGAGAAAAGAGGTCTCCAGTCTTTGAGCAGACTCAGTCACACCTTGGCATCTACCTTGGTTCAGTACCATCTGGTCTTTGGGCACAGTCATCCCTCTGTGCAGTCATCTGTTGAAATTTCTGTGACTACATCTGGTCCTTGGCCAAGTGACTTGTCCCACTTTCTTTCTTCTCTTCTTTTTCTCCTAACTTCCATGTCCTTTTCTCAGGTGTTTGGAGAGGATTCAGCTTTTTGCTTATCTCTATCTCAAGTCATGAGAAATGTAGTGAAGTTTCTCATTGCTCTCTGCTGCTGACAGTCCCCATTGCTATATCCACTCTACAATCCCAGTCACTATTGTGTATTAAATGCTTGTGAGTTTCCTGCCTCCTGAAATAATATACAGACCCCCAAACTTAGTTGGGGGATAATTGTGGAAATACATAAGGTTAAGACTCTTATACAGTACATATTTGTATACTTCACATTTTAGGTTTCTGGCATTATCACATACTTCCCATGTACTCTTTTTACTTGGACCCCCAAACTTATCATCTGCTTTTTCCCTAAACTCTTGGCTAACATGGGATCTAGTCTCAGGGCATATGACCTGTCTCTGACATTTTCACCAGTACCACTGATCTTTTTGCTTCTCCATGCATTTTCTCTCTCATAGCTAGGGGAATCTTAACCTATTCTATGGATGGAAAAAAAAAAACATTTTGAGACCATAGAAAGTCCTTCAAGTAATATTTTAAGATTTTTCAAATGGAATATTTAGGCATTTGACATTGGAGTCCATGGTAATGATTCTAGCTGGTGTCCACTTCATGTCTATAAGCCCAAGTGGGGTGAGAGAGACAATCATAAAACTAAGTGGATCTGTATGTTTGAAACACATTGATTAATACCTCATATTTGTCTGAATATCCATTTATCCATCTATCCATCAATCTTTTGAATACTCTAGAAAATAAAAGTTGATGATGCTGTTTGATTTGGTCATGTTAGGGCAAAATATTAAAAATTTAGACATGTTAAAAGTTCCAGTTCAGGAACCAATAGGTGACATGGTGGTTAAGGTGCTGGACTCCCAGGTGGCTAAACATGGTTTGAGTCCTGGACCTATGGGTTGAAAATCATGCTGGTGATCTCCAAAATCCCAGGAGGAGAATGGAAGAGAAAGGATTGAGGAGTGGCCCCACCCTTTCCCCCACCCCCACTCCGGGAGGATGATTTCTGACCTTCCCCTCTCCCTGTCCCTGTCCAGTGAGGTCATATGCCCTATAGCAAAAATCTAAAAACAAACAAACAAAAAACAAGATAAAACAAAAACAGGTCATATAGTACCTGAAGTAGGCAGAGTAATGCTCACCCTCACAAGACACACATGTTCTGTGCCCTGAAACCTAAGATTATGTTAGGTCACATGGAGGAATTAAGGATACAAATGGAATTAAGTTTGCTAACGAGCTGACTTCAACAAAAATAATTTACCTTGGTTTATCCAGGTGGGCCCTCCATGTATTCAACAGGACTATATATATTTTTTTGTTTGTGTGTTTTTTGAGAGAGAGAGATTCCTGCTATAGGGCACCAGAGAAAAAGAAAACGAGAAATCCCCAGGGGAGTTGGCCAAGCCACAATCCCTTCTCCATTCTCCTCTAGGGATTTTGGGCACACAGGTACATGCTCATACACCAGGCATGAGTTTCAAGCTACAAGGTCCAGGACACAAACTGTAGTCAGCTACATGGGACTCCAGTGATGCAACCATTAGGCCAGCTGCTGGTCTCCACCAGGGCCCTTAGAAGGGAAAGAAGGTTAGAGTGAAAGACATGAAGATACTCTGCCTCTGGCTTTGAGAGTGAAGGAAGGGACCACGAATCAAGGAATGCAGGTGTCCTCTAGAAGCCAGAAAAAGTTAAAGAAATGGTTTCTTTCCTAAAGGATCCAGAAGAAATATAGCCCTATTGACACCTTGACTTCAGTTCAGTGAAACCCATTTTCAACTTTTGACCTAAGAATTATAAAGTAATACATTCTGATGTTTTAAGCTGATAACTTTGTGGTAACTTTTTACAGCAATGATAGGAGACTAAAACAGTACCTGTAACCATATTTCATAAATTCATTGGCAAATTTATTTAAAACATGGCTAGCCAACAGTGAGAAGTTTAACCCTTAGGTGACACCTGGTGGTTGAAATGTGTGGTAAATAAGAGCACTTTGTAGCTACTTCCTCCAAAAGGATAGATAAACTATGCTCCAAGTGGGACATTGGACTTATTTGTGGCTAAACAATTAAAAAAGGTTGAAATGATTCATTCACATGACCAAATAATGCAGCAGAAAAAGAAGCTCAACTTCTAAACATTCAGGAACATAGCATTTTATTACAGAGATGCGTGACAGAAATAAGAAGCCGGTAAAATCTGCCAGGGAGCCATCATTTATCAGAAGTAGTGCCAGTGAGTAGTTGGCATGAATTTTCACTCCACACAAATCTTACCTCATCTTACCCAAACCTTATCTCAGAAAGTCTATTAAATTTTTATTCTGTGGTCAATTAGCTATAGACAATTAACATTTTCCCAACCTCAGATAAAGTATGATGCAAAGGTAGCTTTGTTTTAACCAGGAAGCATCCCTAACCTTTTTCTATACAGAAAATATGGACTTGTTTGTGCATACAGGGCCCATTTGAACCCCATTCAAGAAGTATAGGTACCTCATACCCTTTAGGATGGTGACAGTAAAACAGAAACAGAAAATAGTAAGTGTTAGCAAGAATACAGAGAAGTTGGAAGTCTTGTGTAGTGTTGGTGGGATTATAAAATAGTGCAACTGTTATGCAAAATAGAATGGCAGTTTCTCAAAAAATAACAATACAACTACCATACAATCCAACCATCTTACTTATGGTTATATATTAGAAAGAATTAAAAGCAGGGTCTCAGAGAGATATTTTCATACTTTTGGTCATAACCATTCTACTTGCAATTGCTCAGTGATGGAAGCACACAAATGTCTACTGACAGATGAGCAGACAAACAAAATGTGGTATTTGTATCAACAGAATATTATTTAGCCTTAAACAAGAAGGAAGTCTTGTTTCATCCTACAACATAGATGAACTTTGAGGAAATCATCTTAAGTGAAGTAAGACAAATGCTTCATTTATTTTTTATTTTATTTTCTACATTTAATCACAATATTATCACTTAGCTTATAAAGTGAATTTACCCAACATGAATACACCTCACACCAGTCCAGTTGAGGATACTATACACATTATAGACAACAGACAATTCCTTTTTGTGTCCCAAAAATATCTTGCCTCTCTATTTTTCTTCTTAATTTCTTTACTCACTCAAATGCTTTATGATTATACTTATATGACCTATTAAAGTAGTTAAATTCATAGTAATAGAAAATAGACTTTTGGGACCAGCAGATGGTGTAATGATTAAGGTGCTGGACTCCCACACGGCCAACTGTGGTTCAAGTCCCAGACCTGGAGGCTTGCTTTCTCTTTCTCTCTCTGGTGAACACATGTGCCCAGGAGCAAAATTAATAAATAATAATAATGATAAATAAAAATAAATAATTTTAAAATAGTAAAATCACCTATGTTACTAAGTGGTTATGAAATACTCTTCTCAAGTTCTTTTAGAAGCTCCTTGCAATTGGGAAATATTAATATGAACTGCACATGAAAAATTCCCTTAGCTGGGATCTATACCTAGGGCTTGGGGCTAGTTTGGCTGGTATCAACTCAGGTAAGAGATAGAGAGCTGGAGTCACTGAGTACAGGTAATGACAAGTGAGTAGCAGTAATGGTGGGAGTTTGTGGACAGTCTCTTCCGGTTGCTTCTGTTTTCTCAGAGAAATAGAAAGAAAGATTATTGGCTCGGAGTGAGTACAGGGAAGGGCGCATGGGATTTGAGATGAGATGAGAATGTGTGGCATAATCATTTTAGAGACTGGAGTAGCTTCTGAGTGCTGGGTAGCATAAAGGCATCATGATTTTGTAATCACATTTAAAGAGGTTGTAGGAAGAGAAGGCAGTGAGTTGGATTTAACCAAGTTTTTTTTTTTCCCCAAGTACATAGGAACAAATGGAAGAGAAATAAATGCATAAAATGTGCATGCAAAAGACTGAGTATAGAATTTCAGTCAGGTAGGGAGGATAGCAAATGAATTTTATCCCTAATAAAACAGCAGGCAATGCTACAGGAACAAGGAAGTCTGTTATTTCATAACTTGTTCAAATTATAAACTAGTTGGGCAAAAAGGTGAGGAACAGTCGAGAAACTCAAGACTTAGTGACTTAGTGAATTACATCTGTTGGGGTGTTGGGGTTAGGATAGTTAACATAAGGCATGAGAAAGAGTGAGCTAAACACATAGGAGGTGGCAGACAGAGTGGGATGTACATACTTGAGGTTGTAAGACTTACAGCTCTATAAGTGATAGTAACAATGAGATCTTAGATTCTGCCCACGGTGGTGGCTCAGGTGTTGAAAGTCTTAATCACATGCACATTGAAATGACAAAGAATTTGGACCAAACTAGTATCAGAATAAAAGTGAGCCAAATTCCCTTGAAAGATAAGGAATAATAACTTAGGGTCAGAAGATGACAGTGACAGCAAAAATCAGCACTAATGGAAGAATGGCTAAGAGCACCAATGAAGATGGTGAGGTGGGCAAGGAGAACACATTGTCTTTCAGACTAGAGGGAAAACAGCCACACAAGAGTTGTTTGCAGAGAATACAGTGTCTTCCTGAAGACCAAGATTCCGTTTGGACAACAAGAAGGTGAGGAAGCATTTAGAGAAGGAGATGACGATGGTGTAGATCCATCCACTAACATTTGCTGTGAATGCGACACCACAGTGGGAGATCTCATGATCAGGGGAGCAGTAGAAGAGATAAACAGAAATAGGGATGAACAGACCCTTATGAAACTACAATATGGAATATCAAGAGTGACCATGGGGTTTAGGGACTTTTAGGTAATTTTCAAAAACAAGAATTAAATTAATAATGTAGATCCCAAGGAAGAGAGTGGGAATGAGGCTCCAACTATAGAGGGTTGAAGAGGGTGGGTTTCTGGAGCTCTCTGTTTTCCCCAGTGATGGGAGTGAGTAATTAGGCAAAGGGGAAACATATTCTCAGATAAAACTTACCTGCTCTCACTTACTTTGCTCAAGTAAGGACTTTACCCCAAGGATGTCTGTTGCACAATCCATGTACTAATGTCTCTGTACATTTCTGGAGAAGCAGGTATAATATCAAATGCACTTCTCTTCATCCATCATGATGAAGGTGGAAGGACTAATCTCATTTCCACAATGAAGTTCAAATAGTAATAGTCAGGGAACAGTTAAGTTTCCCTAGAGAGGGCAAACCTGATTGTATATGCAAACAGGGATGAAAGTTTGCATTACTGTCATAGGAAGCATTCAGAGGCACTGAGAACTGTCCTAGGTTCTCTCTCATCTGTTGATGTGGTCAAGTGCATCTGGGATATTGTACACCCTGCAGAGGAGTGGAACAGTTTGTGCCCTTGAAGTTGGAAAACAATGAAAAGTATTAGTTAAAAAGCCTGAGTGCCAGGACCAACAGTTGGCATAATGGTTACGTTGCTGGACTCCCATGTAGTTGACTATAGCACGAGTTCTGGACCTGGCAGATTTATTCTTGCTGCTCGCATGTTCATGTGTGCCCAAAATCCCAAGAAGAGAACTAAGGAGAAGGGATTGTGGCACGGATCTTTGGGGAACACATGCGCCCTATAGCAAAAAAATCTCTCTATCTCTAAAAAAAAAAGAAAAAAGGCCAGAGTGTCATCCTGAGTAACACAGGCCATGGTGGAGGCTGAAATTTATCTTCTGTTAATCTAGAATTTTATTAAGAGACAGCAAATCAAAAGCCAAACAAACAAAACTGAAAACACAGAGATGGGTTTGTTTCTTTGTATTATTTTTCTGGTTTATTTATTTATTCCATGAATGGAAGAGAGAAAAAGATTGGACCCCTTAGGAATCTTTATGCCATCCCCAGATCATGGGCACGTGCATGCCCAGTGTATATAAGGAGGTCTCCCACCACAAACTGCCCACTTTCCCCTGTGGGTTTACCTCTCAGAGTGTGGTGTTTTACCACTATGCCATCAACCATCCCTTTTTACCTTAATTCATAAGAGGACCATATTAAGAATAGACAGTTAAAAAATTGACAGTTCAATTTTTAATAATTAAAGAAGTGATAAATCAAGAATTTAAATTCATTGATTTCAAAGCCTATGTGACCTATTTTTCATTTTGCAAGACCTTTCTCCCCCATCTAGTTCTTGCCCTGTCCCAGCTTTTCTCTGATACCAATTATTCTGCTGAATCCCTGTTGACAGTAGGGACTCATGAGTGGGGCTTCTAGAAAGGTTTGTCCTATTTTAAGAACAAATTAAAACTTGCCTCAGTTGGTGGTGTCTAACTCTCCAACTTAGAAGGGAGAAAATATTAATAGGCATTAACTCTGATTATTTAGCAGGTCAAGTTGGTCTCTGGTGTCCGTGGGGACACTTGAGGAGAAGCCGATTAACGTTGATATGTGTGGAAATGGGATCGATAATTTTCAGTAACTGAGGAAGATTACCAGAAGTCAAGGAAGCCTGTAACAGAGACTGTGTGGCTCTGAGCCCAGGACCGTTAACCACTTGGCAGGGGCTGGAGAGAATCTAATTGTGGCTGCAGATGAGTCATTTTACACTATGGTCACACCTTCTTTCTCCAAGTTCCATTTTAGGAACAGTGTAACTTGCCCAGCCAGAAAGGGTCTAATTTAAAACCCGACTCTTACCTGTGTGAATCAAAATGACTCAGAAAGTGCAAATAAAATAACCCCAAGGAGTCAGTGGTCATTTCATTTTTCTCATAGCTTCTCTTCTCAGAACTGAATCCTGTATCTTCTGTGCGTATAGATGAAATGTAAGTGGTAGAGCGTTGTGTTTGGGTGGAAAGGGGAAGAAGACATGTTCACAAGACTCCAAGTCAGAACAATTTCCCTGACATGAAGATAAAAGCTAGTCTGTTTTAATATTTATGATCAAAGTTTTAATTATATCAAAAATAGAGTAGCAATTCTTTAAAAGGAGAGAGAACTGTTGTCTTTTTAATATAATTAAAACATTGATAATACACAAAATGGAGGATGTACATATGTGTGTGTGCATATACATATGTGCATACTTACATATATAATATACATTCAGTACATATATATGTACATTTCAGTCCTCTATGTTCATCTTCTATTCCTCTACCCACAACCTAATATATACATATATTATTTAAATAGCTGCAGCTTAGATTCTAAAAAGAAAACTTTATTCCCAAAGCATAGTATACTAGTCTATGAAGTAAGGAACAATTAACACTCTGTTGTTAGATGATTCGCAAGCTGTCCTTTACCCAGAATCCAACAAATATTGATGTTTATAACAATGGCCTTGAAACAACTAGAATGGAATAACTTCCATTTCTTATTTTTGTAAAATTTTTTCCAGTTTCAAAAATGCCTTAATAAATATTATTTCATTTGACCTTCACCAACATCTTGTGTGTTAGCCAGATAAGATTTTTTATTTCTAGTTTTAGGAAGGGAATCAGAAGTTCAAAAATGTTAAGTGATGTGCCTGTCCAATATCAAATGATCTCACAAATCATGAATGCAGATTCCTAATCTAGTAATGGGTAGAAATATGTAACACATAATTCCAACATTTCCACCATTATAGTATTAAGATATGAGAGTTTAAAGGGAATGGCTTCAATTATCCAGAAAAATGACAAGGGTGAAATACATTATTTCCTCTAACTAACTAGGTATCGCTATATATTTTTAATTATATCAGAATTCCTGAGTGTACAGGTGATTTCTCATTGATTCCTTTTAATTGCTGTTTCCTATTTACATCAGGGATATCTTTCCTGTTGTATGCCAGGAGTCACTTTCTCATTAGTAATCTATTCTCATATTGAATTGTGTCATGGATTACCAACACAGTGTAAATTTTATATTTATGTATTTATTCGACAAAAACTTTATTAAGCTCATTCAGAAAACATTGACAAAATAAATTTCAGTTTCAATTTCATATGTATCAAAAATACAGGTTATGTTTAGAGCAATAACTTACAGATACAAATTAATGATAAACTATAGTTTCACAGAAGATTGTAAACATTTTGCACACTAGTCCTTTCTTCTAGGCAAAATGCTCTTTTGATGACAGATAAATTAACAGACATGCTATTGTGAACTATTTCAGACAATACAAAAATAAAAGGTTTTAATTTTTTTCTGTAAACAAAAGTTTATCATTTATAATCTTTTTTTTTTTAATAAAAGTGTTGGAATAAATAGATATCCATATGCAGAAAAATGAAATTGGATCCCTATCTCTCACCATTAACTAGAATTAACTCAAAATGGATTAAATTCTTAAATACAAAGAATCTAACCACAAAACAACTGCTCAAGTGGTATCCACACTGATCCTCTCCATTATCACATCTTTAAATCTCTCAACCTCTGCCATAAAGTGCAGACACTCAGTACAAATTGAGTGGGGATATACAATGTGTACCTGATAAAATCTGGCTCACTTCATTAAAAATTAAATTTTCTACATTCATTTTGAGTAGAACAATAGGATCTCATCGTATATATATATGTATATATATTTATATATTCTGCAATTTTCAACCCGATAATCAATTTTTGGACACAGGTTTATTACATATATTAGCAATTATAAATAATGCTACAATAAACATGGATGTGCAGATGTCCTTCCAATTGGATGTTTGCTTATTCTTCGGGTAGATACCAAGAAGTGGTATTGTTGGATCATACAGAAGTTCTATTTGTAGATTTTTGATCCATATTGTTTTTCCAGAGGTTGAACTCATTTACATTCCCACCAACAGTATAAGAGAGTACCTTTTTCATCACAGCCTTGCCAACACTTAACTGTTTTTTCTTTCTTTCTTTTTTTTGATCCTAGTCATTCTAACGGGGGGGTGTGTGTTTAAATGATATCATTGTAATTTGAATTTGAATTTCCCTTATGACCAGGTACTTTGAAAATTTTTTCATATGGCTCTTGGCCATTTATAAATATTCCTTGGAGAGTTGTCTGTTCAGCTCATTTGCCCATTTATTATTTAGATTATTTCTTTAATTATGGGTTAGCTGTTTGAGTTACCTATTATTCTAGATAGCAATCTCTTATCTGAGGAATAATTTGCAACTTTTTTCTCCCATTCTGGGGATTGTCTTTTCACTTTAGTTATAGTTTCTTTTGCTGTGACAAAGCTTTTTCAGATTTATGTAATCACACTTATCTATTTTAGGGACCATTGTCTATGCTGTAGGGGTCTTATTTAAGAAATCTTTGCCTACTTCAATGCCTTCAAATGTATAAGTAAACATTCAATTGGAAAGACATCTGCACATCCATATTTATTATAGCATAATTTATAATTGCTAATATATATAACAAACCTAAGTGTCCAAAAACAATTATTGGGTTGAAAAAACTGAATAATACATATATATATATATATATTCTGTAATACACACACACACAATATGAATATTACACAGCTATAAGAAACAATGAGATCCTATTGTTCTACTAAAAATGGATAAATATAGAAAATTTAATGTTGAATGAAGTGAGCCAGACTTTATCAGGTACACATTGTATATCCCCACTCAGTTTGTACTGATTGTCTGCACTTTATGGCAGAGGTTGAGAGATTTAAAGATGTGATAATGGAGAGGATCAGTGTGGATACCACTTGAGCAGTTGTTTTGTGGTTAGATTCTTTGTATTTAAGAATTTAATCCATTTTGAGTTAATTCTAGTTAATGGTGAGAGATAGGGATCCAATTTCATTTTTCTGCATATGGATATCTATTTATTCCAACACCTTTATTTTTATTAATTATAAAAATCACACATTCTCATTGTAGAAAATTTGTAAAATACACAAAGAAATAAGTTTGAAAAATAATTATTACTTATAATATAGAGAATAATCACCTTGCACATTTGCTATATTGTCTATTAATTATCATCTTATTCCTTCCAGACACTTAAAAAAAATAAAGTTGAGGGTGTACTGCACATAACAATAATTGTGTCTTGTTATTATTTTACTTATATAATTATTTTCCTGTATTAACATTTTTGAATATATTTTAAATTGCTATGTAAGGTTTCATATGTAATTTACATACTACATAATTTATGTAGCTATACCTCTGTCATCGGATGCTTCCACTATTTCCAATTTTTTGTTATTATCAACAGTACCAGGATGACCCTGGTCCAAGTTTATGATTATTTCTTTGGAATTGAGTCCTACAAGTGGTATGTCTGGGTCAAATGATATGAAAGTTTTCAGTCTGTTTGACATATATTGCTAATTTTTCTCCAAAGAAATTACCATTAGCTGTGTAGAATGTTGGATCATCCAATGTAGAATTATTTGAGTGGAACTTGTGTTTAAAGATTGCTACTATAGGGACCAGCAGTTAGCGTAATGGCTGTTGCTGGACTCCCATGTAGTTGACCACAGTTTGAGTCCCAGACCCGGTGGCTTAAACTCATGACAGGTACGTGTGAGTGCATGCCCAAGATCCAGAGAAGAGAATGGAGGAGAAGGGATTGTGGCATGGTCATTCTCCCTGGGGAGTGATTTCTCGCTTTCTGTCTCTCTGTCTTTCTGGCGACTGCACACGCCCTATATCAAAAACCTTAAAAAAAAAAGAAAAAAAAAAAGATTGCTACTATAACAAATTACCACAAATTTAGTAGCTTAAAGCAACACAAATGCATTATTATTTGCATATTGGAAACCTTAAAATCAAGGCATTCCTTCTGAATGTTCTAGATCATTGTTTCCTTGTCTTTTCCCACACTAGAGACTGCCCACATTTCTTGGCTGGTGGTCCCTTTTTCATTTTCAAAGCCAGGAGTGTAATATCTTGAAATCTTTTTCTATTTTATTTCTGCATCTATCAGCACATCCTCTGACTTATTTTTCTGTTCTAAGGAGCCTCGTGATTATATTGGTTTTACCTGGATATGCAGGATGCTCTTTCCATCTCAAGATATTCAATTTAAAGAAAATATCCACCTATTATTTAGCATAGATGTCAGGATATCCAGAAGACTTGGACCTTTCCAAGTATGACAGGTTTTAGCCCAGTCAAGATGACAACCAAAAATCTAGGAGAAGAGTTGGAGGCTTTTGATTGATGAGCACAGATTGAAGCATCTTGCCAATGTACTTGATGCAGTTATCAAAGCTTATATCTGCATGCTCTCTTCAGGTAGCAATATTATATTGATGTTTTTTACATTCGTGACAAGTTTTAAGGAAATTCAAGAAGGCAGAGATGAGGACATTGATCCTATTGTAGAATAGACCAGGGATTCAACAAACTGAGATAACAAGATTATTATTCTAATTGTGGATTTACAAATGCCTTATAAATAGTACTAAAACAAGCATTGTTCAATTTATGATTCTATTTGAATAGAACATAGAAGTTACTTATGAAGAGGAGTTCTTATTTCAAACTTTATCTGATTTTGAAGCTATAAGAATTATATGATTCTCACGAGGCATGTTGCATGCACGCCTAAAATCCTAAGAAGAGACTGGAGGAGAAGAGATTGCAGTGTGGCCGTCTTCCTGTGGGGTGATTTCTCACTTTCTGTCTCTCTGTCTTTGTCTGTCTCTCCAGTGAGTACACATGCCCTCTAGCAAAAATGTCTCTCTCTCTCAAAAAAAAATTATGTGAAATTCTGTAAAATTATATTTTTACTTCTAAACTCTGCATGGAGGCTTTGAAAACAGAAGTATACAGAAGTCTTAGTTGCAGAGTAAATATTGTAGTAACTCGTGCAACTGAGTATTTGACCCTAGCAAAACAGAGATTCAGAATTTCCCCTTTAGAACTTTCTGTCATATTAGGAAGCATCAATGATGTCAACTTGTTATTATTACTTGTCACTTTCTTAGTTGTATTGTGCATGTGAAAAATAACCACAAAGTATTCAGGGCACTTGAGTGACATTCCCACATTTTTTTCTAGGACATCCATTTCCAATAATCATTTTCTGATCCAATGTTAACAGGAATGATCTTTGCTTCCACTTAGATTTTTTTTTTCTTATTTCACTGGAAATAGGTTTAGTTTGTCCCATGATATGCTCATTAAGCAAACTGCCATTCTAAGCTAACTGTGTTAACTCATCTGCATATGATTTTTAGTTCCATCAGTCTAACTATGATGCCTGTCTGTTCACTGAGCTCCAGCCAATGCTCACTTCCTCACCTAACTCCCAGACTCCAAGAACAAGAAATGAGTGTACAGGGCCAGTAGGCCAAAAGACTTACAGTGAGTTGACGGCTAGGAAAGCACTCTCCATGGTTTTCAACTAGGCCTCCTACTCTTGTGAATAAAAAAATGAATCCAAGAGGAAAATCAACTACTATGGTGGAGATAATCATACTCATTAACTTCTAATATGTATTGAACAAGGCACATGAAGATATGAGCCATTCCACTAAGGTGGGTAAGAAAAAAGGAAATAGTCAATTGAGAAGCAAAGCTAACAGGTTTTATTACAGAATCTTGACAATGGTTAAAATAGCAACTTTAGTATTTATTTAGCCTTTCTTAAAAATTTAGACTTTCAATCATTGAACATCACTTGGTTTGAAAAGTGAATTTACCCAACACCAATATACCTCACACCAGTCCAGCTGAGGACACTGTACATTATCATTAATGATCTGTTTGCTTTTAATTTTTTCTTCACAAATGATCATGGTATTCCATGAAGAACTTAAGACATTTAGAGGAAGAAGAAAATAGAAGTTAATTAAAGTGAGACAAGAGAAAATATTGATAAAATTAGCAAGTCCAAACAGAAAGAAATTTAGAAAATAGAGAAATATGAATCTTCATTCTGAGTTTTAGGGAGCAAAGTCACTTTGGAGCAAAAATAAGGATTCTGTGACTTTTGCTACAAACACTCTCTTCCAATGCATTTAATGGGATCGTGATGCTCTGCAGAAGAGTTTACTGGTAATTCACTTTACTCTCCCTAGTAAGCCAATTTAGTCTTTTCTCTTTAAATAAATATAGCTTTTTGAAGTCTCCTTGCTTATTATCCTTTTTACTTATAATATTGAACTTTCTGATTACTGCAAGTGAATTTTTTTTGGCATCCAATTAAAAGTTTAGCCCACTAGGGACTTTTAGAGCACAGTTCTTCTAAATCTGCCAACTGGTGAACAACATTCACACTTTCTTGGTCTTTGTGAAACAAGTACTGAACGTGCAAATATAAAGCAAAGTGTCGGTTTCTATAATGGCTTGTTTCCTATCCTATTTTTTGCATTTATTGAATCCAAATAACCTAAATGGTTTATTTTTTTTCTAAAAGTAGCTTCTGTTTTGTTCTCTGAAAAAAAAGGAAAGAAAAAGAGAAGAAGGAAAAAAGAGAAAATTCCTTTCAATTATTTATTCATTTGTCCGGAAATTAAAGAAAAAATATTTTTTTTATCTATTCATGAATGATAACTATTTCTTTGTTAATGAATTTCTTACAGAGCAAATGTCAGTATTATATTTCATTGATAGAATGTTCTGGGCTTTGTGGGTCTATAGTGAATAATCATTTCAGAAGTCCTAGTATGAGTTGCTTCAGTGTCCGGGTGCTGCTGTGGCATGGACACTGTGTGGTCCTTTGACAAGATGCCTGAAAAGACCCAGACACAGGACCAGCCAATGATGGAGGGGGAGGTTAAGACCTTTGCCTTCCAGGCAGAAATTGCCCAATTGATGTCATTGATCATCAATACTTTCTACTCCAACAGAGATCTTCCTGAGGGAGCTTATTTCAAATTCATCGGATGTGCTAGATAAAATCATATATGAAAGCTTGACAGATTCTAGTTAACTAGATTCTGGGAAGGAGCTGCACATTAATCTCATTCCATACAAACAAGATTAAACCTTCACTGTAGTAAATACTTGGTTTGGAATGACCAAGACTGACTTGATTAATAATCTTGGCACTATCGTGAAGTCAGGGACCAAAGCTTTCATGGAAGCTTTGCAGGCTGGTGCAGATATCTCTATGATTGTCCAGTTTGGTTTTGGTTTCTATCTTGGCTATCTGGTTGCTAAGAAAGTGACTGTGATCATCAAACATCATGATGATGAGCAGCATGCCTGGGAGTCCTTTGCAGGGGGCTCCTTCATGATTAGGACTGACATAGGTGAACCCATGGGTCCTGGGACAAAGATTATCCTGCATCTGAAAGAAGACCAGACTGAGTACTTGGTGGAAAGAAGAATAAGGGAGATTATGAAGAAACATTCTTAGTTTATTGGTTATCCCATTACTTTTTTTGTGGAGGAGTGTGATAAAGAAGTCAGTGATGATGAAGCTGAAGAAAAGGAAGAGAAAGAAGAGGAGAAGAAAAATAAGAATAGTTTGATGACAAACCTGAAATAGAAAATATTTATTCTGATTAAGAAGAATAAGAAAAGAAAGATGGTGACAAGAAGAAGATTAAAGAAAAGTACATTGATCAAGAAGAACTCAACAAAACAAAATTTATTTGAACCAGAAATCCTGATGATATTACTAATGAAGAATACGGAGACTTCTACAACAGCTTGACCAATGACTGGGAAGATCACTTGGCAGTGAAGCACTTTTCCATTGAAGGACAGCTGGAATTCAGAGTTCTTCTTTTTGTTTCAAGACACGCTCCTTTTGACTTGTTTGAAAACAGGAAGAAAAAAAGAAGAACATTAAATTGTATGTATGCAGAGTATTCATCACGGACAATTGTGAGGAGCTGATCCTTGAATATCTGAATTTCGTTAGAGGGATGGTGGACTCTGAGGAACTCCACCTAAATATTTCCCATGAGAGAGTAGAGTACAATTTCATCTCTAGGCCCCCGACCAGCAAGGGATATTGAGGCAGGGACACCACTGCCCATCCCCTGCTCCAGCTCTAGTTCTCCAAACCCAGGACCTTCCCCTCTAGAAAGGTGGGCAGGTTTATTTATTCATTTATTTTTTGCTCTTCTTCTTTCTTTTGTTAATTTCCTACTCCTCCTTGCCCCACAGATTGACCTCTGCTCTGCAGCAGATCTCTAGTTCCATCTCCAGACCCCTGGCAAAATTGTGAGCCATGTGACTTTTTCTTTATTCTCCTTCATATTCTTTTCTTCCCTCTTATATTGTTCTCTCCTTCTCATCCTCCACCCTGTCAGAGGGACTAGAAGGTCTAGAATCACAGTTATTAAATTCTCTAGTATTGTAAGATTCCCTGGGATTCTCCCTTTTACTGCACCACCTATGAAAAAGGAGATACTGCTCTTCAGACACCTAAATAGAATACACCTCTTGAGACCACATTGGTAAACACAACAGAAGAGAGACTTTGGCACACATTAGTCTACAGTAAAAGTGAATCACACTTGTTCCTAGTCAAAGAAACATTCTCCAAAAAGTTACCAAAAAGTGGATACATCTCCCAATGGCTAGAAGTAGAAGAACCTCAGGGCTGAATAAAACAGGAAATATGTCTCTGTCAAAAGAACACAGTATCTCCCCTCTACCTTTTGAAAAAACAGAGGAAGTTACCAAAATGTCAGAGAAAGAATTTAGAACATTCATGGTGACAAAATTCTATGAGTTGGAACAGAAAAGAAACAATGAACAACAGGCGATTAGAAAGTCCTTCTATGATATGAAAGAAGAAATGGACACTCTGAGAAAGAATTAGATGGAACTATTAGAGATGAAGTCTATAATAAAGGAAATCAAAAACTCTCTTGAAAGCATTAAAAGTCAATTAGACCATGCTGAAGACAGAATCTCCAATGTAGAAGATAAAACCTCTGACCTAGAAAAAAAAAAAAAAAACACCAAAAAGATAGAGAAAATAACAACAACAACAAAAAAAGAGGATAATATATGAGAAATATTAGATTCCATTAGATGTCCAAACATCCAAATAATTGGCATCCCAGAAGGTGAAGAAACTAATAAGGGCATCATAAATCTATTCCATGAAATCCTGAAAGAAAATTTCCCAAGTCTAGAGAAGCACTCAAACATCCTGACCCAAGAAGGACCCCAAATAGAATCAACTCAAGAAGATCTTCCCCAAGGCACATCTTAGCCAGACTGGCCAAGACCACAGATAAAAACAAGATATTAAAACTGGCAAGAGAGAACTGACCAGTGACTTACAAAGATCATCCCATAAGGCTAACACTGAACTTCTCAATGGAAACAATGCAGTCAAAGAAAGAATGGAAAGATGTATTGAAAGATTATTATATCCTGCAAGATTATCTTTCATATGGGAAAAGAGATTAAAATCTTTTCAGACAAACAAAACCTGAAAGAATTTGCCAACACCAGGCCAGCTCTTCAAGAAACCCTGAAGAGAGTACTGTCCCATGAAAACTAGAGAATGAACAGCCAGAAATAAAGGAATAAAAGGTAACCAAGACAATGGCCAACTTAAACATTGGGACAAGTCCAGAAATATTGATAGTAACATTGAATGTTAATAGACTAAATTCTCCAATCAAGAGACACAAACTGGCTGAATAGATAAAAAACAGAAACCCTCTATCTGCTGCCTACAGGAAAGTGACCTCATGGATAAAGACATATATATATATAGACTAAAAGTGAAGAGTTGGAAAAAGATTTTCCATGCAAATGGGAAACAAAAAAGAGCTGGAGTCACAATTCTAATTTCTGACAAAACAGGCTTTAAAAGAAAACTGTTCGAAGAGACAAAGAAAGGCACTATATTGTAGTAAAAGGGTCAATCAATCAAGAAGATATAACGCTTATAAATAGCTATGCACCTATCACAGGAATACCCAAATATGTGAAGGAAAGACTGTTAGATCTAAAAGGAGAGAGAGACTGCAACACACTAATTTTTGGAGACCTCAACACTCCACTATCCCCTCTAGATAAATCATCTAGACAAAAAATAGGTAAAGAGATAAAGGATCTAAATAATACCATAAATCAAATGTACTTAACAGACATCTATAGAACTTTCCACTCAAAAACCACAAGATAAACCTTTTTCTCACCCCCCACATGGAACTTTTTTGAAGATTGACCACATGATAGGGCACAAGGCAAGCCTCTACAGATTCAAAGGCCTAGAAACTATATCCAGCATCATCTCTGACCATGACAGAATTAGACTTGATTTTAATTTCAAGAGAAACCTTCAAAAATACACAGATATATGGAAACTTAGTATCATACTCCTGAATGACTTCACAACTACTGAAGAAATAAAGACTGAAATCAAAAGATTCATGAAAGCCAATGACAATGACCAAGCTTCCATAATCTTTGGGACACTACTATAGCATTTCCAAAGAGGGAAGTTCATAGCAATTAGTGCACATAAGAAGAAGACAGAAAGAAGGCAAATGGATCACCTAACATCGTGCCTCAGAGAATTGGAAAAGCAACAGCAAAACAATCCGAAAAACTCCAGGAGAAAGGAAATAATAAAGATATGAGTGGAAATAAATGAAATAGAAAATAAATAAACTATGCAGAAAATAAATGAAAGTAAAAGCTAGTTCTTTGAAAAGATAAACAAAATCAATATACCTCTAGCAAGACTTATTAAGAAAAGGAAGGAAAGGAACCAGGTAAATCAAATCTGCCATCAAGCAGGCAATATAACAGACATAGTAGAAATACAAAACATCATTAGAGGATAATATGAACAGCTATATGCCAAGAAACAAGAAAACCTGGATGAGCTGGACAAGTCCCTGGACACATATAATCTACCAATATTGAGCCAGGAGGATGTAGAAAGTCTGAATAGGCCCATAACAAGCCAGGAGATTGAATCAGTAATAAATAACCTCCCAACAAAGAAAAGCCTTTGTCCTGATGGCTTCACCTATGAATTCTACAAAACTTTCAAAGAAGAATTAATCCCCATACTACTCAAGTTACTTCTAAAGATCCAAAAGGGTAAATGACTTCCTAATTCATTTTATGAAGCCTCCATCACCCTTATCCTTAAAACAGATAAGGACAGGACAAGGAAGGAAAACTATAGACCAATATCTCTGATGAATATAGATGCAAAGATTTTCAACAAGATACTAGGAAATTGTATCCAACCACTTATAAAAAAGATTATGCATCATGATCAGGTAGGCATTATTCCAGGAATGTAAGGTTGGTTTGACATATGCAAAACCATCAATGTAATATGCCATATTAATAGAAAGAAAGATAAAAAACTATGTGATCATATCAATTGATGCAGAAAAAGCATTTGATAGGATACAACATTCCTTCATGATCAAAACTCTCAGCAATGTCAGCATAGAAGAGGGAGGTTTTTGTTATAAGGTGCATGTGCTCACCAGAAAGACAGAGAGAGACAGAGAGATAGAAAGCGAGAAATCATCCCCCAGAGGGGATGGCCATGCCGCAATCCCTTCTCCTCCATTCTCCTCTCGGGATCTTGGGCATGCACGCACATGCACCCGGCGTGAATTTAAGCCACCGGGTCCAGGACTCGAACCACAGTCAGCTATGTGGGAGTTCAGCAATACAGCCATTACGCTAACTGCTGATCCCTAGAAGGGTCATTTCTCAACACAATAAAAACTATCTATGAGGGAACCAGCTGTTGGCATAATGGCTATGTCATTCGACTCCCATGTAGTTGACCTCAGTTCGAGTCCTAGACCTGTTGGCTTAAACTCACTCCTGGCGTATGTGCATGCATGCCCAAGATCCTGAGAGAATGGAGAAGGGATTGCAGCATGACCATCTTCCCTGGGGGGTGATTTCTCACTTTCTGTCTCTCTGTCTCTTTCTGTCTTTCTGGCAAGTGCACGCGCCCTATAGCAAAAACCTCTCCAAGGGAAAAAAAAAGATATCTATGAAAAACCCACAGCGAAAATAATTCTGAACGGAGAAAAGCAAAAAGCATTTGATAGGATACCTGGTACAAGACAAGAGTGCCCACTTTCTCCACTCCTTTTCAATATTTTATTGGAGAGACCAGCAGTTAGCGTAATGGCTATGTCGCTGGACTCCCATGTAGCCAACCATGTTTGCATCCTGGACCCGGTGGCTTAAACTCACACCAGGCACGTGTGTGTGCATGCCCAAGATCCCGAGAGGAGAATGGAGGAGAAGGTATTGTGGCGTGGCCATCCCCCCTGGGGGGTGATTTCTCACTTTCTGTCTCTCTGTCTCTTTCTGTCTTTCTGGCGAGCGCACGCACTCTATAGCAAAAACAAAAACAAAAACAAAACAAAAAACCTCTTCAATATAGTATTGGAAGTCCTCACCAACTCACCAATGCAATCAGAAAAGAGAATAAAATAAAAGACATTCAAATAGGAAAAGAAGAAAAGAAGAGGTGAAACTTTCTCTATTTGCAGATGACATGATTGTATACATAGAAGAACCAATGGTTTCCATGATAAAATTTATGGAAGTAATACCTGAATACAGTAAATTTTTGGGATACAAAATCAACATACAGAAATCTATAGCATTTCTGTATACAAACAACGGGCAGACTGAGATAGAACTGAAAATGTAATTCCATTTACCATAGCCACAAAAAGTATAAGATACTTAGGAATAAATCTAATCAAAGAAGTTAAATACCTTTTCAAAACTACGAGAAGACCCTGACATTTGATAGAAAGTGGCAGAGTACAGAATATTTATTGCCGAGTGAAGCAAGTCAGGCTATGAAAGAGATTGAATGTCTGCACTTAATACATATCTACTGTCTGCACTCTATTATAGATACTAAAAGATTGGAGGACATAAAAGCAGTGAAAATAGTTAGGGTTGTCGAAGACAATGTGGAAGGAGGGTGGGAAAAGGAAAGGACATAGGGAAGGAAACCAGGGACTAAAAATAGAGTGGCAAGACATTTGTGGGTCACAGAAGTGGTTTGCTACCTGTTGATGATAACGTGTTTAGGGATGCTGGAGACAGTGTGGAAGGATGGTGGGAAAAGAAAAGAGCATGGGGAAGGAAATCAGGGAGAAGAAACATGGAGGCAAGACATTTGTGGGATGCAGAAATAGTTTATTACTTGTTGATGATAATGTGTACAGTATTCTCAACTGGACTGGTCATAGATGCATTTCTTGTTGGGTAAATTCTCTTTACAAGTCAAATGATGTATAGTGATTGACTGTTTAAAAAATTATTACAAGAATCATAAAATTAATTTGAAAAATTATAACAAAAACAATTTCTAAGTAAAACAAAAATTCTCTGTTTATTACAGATCATTGTAAGTCAGTATCTTGCCACCTCCTGAACAATGTTGGTACCTTGGGATGCTTTAACTCCATTTACCTTTCTCTTGCCTTTTGTTGGTTGCTATTGGTGTCATATTTTAACATTATATATTGCAATTTTAAGCTACACAAGCATTTTTAGTATTGTTTTGTAAGCCTAGAGGAGTCCCACCCAGCGAGGCCCCAGGATCTGTCTGAGCCCCCTGACCTTTGAGCTCCGCTTCCAGTCGGATCAACACGTTGGCAAGGCCACTGTTGTGCATCCCCCGACCTTGGAACAAAGCTTGGGTCACTTAGCATGTCAGCAAGGCTATTTGCTATTTGCTCCAGAAACTGGCAGCCTTACTGGGAAGTGGACCCCCTTCTGACTCCCCAATTTACTACTATAAAAGAATTGCATAGCTCTCCTATACATCCTGAGTGTACGATGAAATCTTCCAGGAAGTCCCCTGACCGACCGACCGCTCCCCTTTGCTCTGATCACTTACTATTAATTACAGTGCTTTATCTCCATGGTCACAATAGAGGGTGGGCTGAAGTTCTTTCTAGGCAGAAGTAATCTTGACCTTTGGAAGGCCCTTCAAATACATTTAAGGTAAACTTAATCCTTTCTTTACCTAAAATAGGATTAGGCCAAAACTGGCCCAGGACACCTCCACCCTCTCCAAGTGAAATAGATAAATATATTAGGATTCCTCAAATTAAGTTATAGATCCCTACAAAACTGTATAAGTATCATTCTTTATTAAGATCCATAA
>NW_006159732.1:4181764-4185151 GCF_000334495.1 Tupaia belangeri chinensis
ATACCCCTTGTTAAAGCTACAGGCCCAAGTTAACTCACACTAGCAAAGTCAGCACATTCACCACATAACAGAGACTCAGAGATAAAACAAAAGAACTCACTAATTGACAGACTCAGCAAATAAAACAAAAACCCATGGTTTTTTTTTAAGAAAGGAAAAGCCTGACTGGCGAGGACAGGATGAACAAACCTGAGGGCTCCAGAGATTAACCATTTTAGCTGGGAGTTCTTATCTAAAGCAACAGGTAGCTTTCAACTACAAAGAGTTTCTCATCTATGTGCTGTTGACTATGAAAAACTGCTAATAAAACATCCTGTGTTGTCTCCTGAGCTACAAGATCATCTTCCTTTCCCATTTAAGATTATAGACTCACCCTCTATTGTTGTAATGTATGGATAGTCCATATATTAACTGTGTCTTTACTTAACAAGACAAGATTTCTATCTAGGTCTTTGCAACCAGCAACGTTATCGCCCTGGCCCGGGACTGAAATTATCAAACATCCTGCAAGCCCCCTCTTCAAAAGACCCTTCCCAGTAATCAAGATCTAAGAAGAAGATACAACAGACAAATGGACTTCCTCATCCTGAGAACTGTGATTGATTTTACCTGATCTGACAAGACAAACAGTATGTTTTATAATTATTGCTTCCATGCTTTGTATACCCGGTTCCTTAGAGTAAATCTTTTACTGCCCCTCACCCATTTACTTGCATGTATCACATTTTCAATAAAAAGGCACGATGATTCCTAGCAGTTGTCACTCCTCAGAGAGCGATCTTTGAGGGGTGTCCGGCATAGGACGTGCATGAGAAAGCATCGAGGCCTCTGTCTTCTGTTCACCTTCGCAGTCTCCGTCGAGATAACCCACCTACGCCGAGGCTGTTCCCCAGCATAAGTCAATATTTATTTGGCTTTGATGACATGTTCATCATTTTCATCACTTTTAATTCTTTCTTGAATGTCTGTGCATCTTTCTCCAAATGCATTCCTTCTGTCCAAAGAAATAATGTCAGTATTTTATTTTTACATGACTCTGCTGGAAAGAAATTCTCTATCACTATTATTTGGAAAAACAAAACTCCCTGTCTTTATTTATCTATTTATTTTAGCTGAAACAGAATTTTAGGTTAGCAGGTATTTTATTTTCACACTTAGAAGACAAAACTTTTTTTCAATGTTTTCTAGCTTCCATAATTTCTGTTGAGACAGCAATGCTATTGTCACATCTTTGCTGCTTTGAGTGTAATGTGCATTTATTTCCCTATGATTGACGTGTATATTTTCTCTTTGTACTTTGTATGGTTTTCTTATGTTATTTTTGTCTTTTTTTTTTTTTTTGGAGAGGTTTTTGCTATAGGGTGCGTGCGCTTGCCAGAAAGACAGAGAGAGACAGAGAGATAGAAAGTGAGAAATCACCCCCCAGGGGGGATGGCCACGCCGCAATCCCTTCTCCTCCATTTTCCTCTTGGGATTTTGGGCATGCACGCACACGCGCCCGGCGTGAGTTTAAGCAACTGCGTCCAGGACGTGAACCATGGTTGGCTACATGGGAGTCCAGCGACATACCAATTACGCTAACTGCTGGTCCCAAGGTTTTCTTATGTTATACCTAAGAATAAGTTTCTTTGAAATGATTAGAGTTCACAATGATTCCTGAGAAATCAGGAATGTGTGGTTTGATATCTTTTGCCATTTCAGGAAAATTTTGCCCATTACATCTTTTTATTGTTTTGGAGAGGTTTTTGCTACAGGGCGCCTGCGCTCGCCCGACAGACAGAGAGAGACAGAGAGACAGAGAGCAAGAAATCACCCCCCAGGGGGGATGACCATGCTGCAATCCCTTCTCCTCCATTCTCCTCTTGGGATCTTGGGCACGCACGCACACGTACCCGGCATGAGTTTTAAGCCACCAGGTCCGGGACACAAACCACAGTCGACTACATTGGAGTCCAGTGACATAGCCATTATGCTAACTGCTGGTCCCCCCATTATGTCTTCACATATTGATTTGTTTCCTTTTCCCTCTTGTCCTCTTCTGGGATTCCAAATATGTCTATTACTGTAGACTTAGATTTTTAAAAAATTTATCCACATTATAAGTAAGCAATCCTCTCTTCAATCATGTCTAATTTGCTCTTTATCTTACCTACTGTTTCTTTAATTTCACTTATCATATTTTTCAGTTTTAGAATTCTTCTTTTATGTTTCTTATTGATTTCAGTTGTCTGGTAAAATTCCCTATCTTGTTATTAAGTTTTGAACATGTTAAAAACATTTTTTTAAAATGAAACTATTTGTTAACTTCAATATCTGTATCTTGGGAGTCTAATTTTATCACTTGTTTTATGTCTTTTTCTTTTGATACATATACCTGATAATTTAAAGAATTGACTTCTCTTTATATCTGATAACTGTTCATCTTTACATGTACAACATGGTTTTTCCCAGCATAAATACAGTGCATATTAGTCAAATCAAAGACATTATCATATACATTATCATCAATAGATAACTTTTCATTTTTGTGTATGTTAAATGTTTTTTCCCTGATCCCCTCATTTCTACCCCTTATTATCCAACTCCTTCTATACTGTTTGTAGTATTTATAATTGGCTTCCCTGCTATTATATCTTCCAGTCTTCCAGTGTCTGCTATAGAGGGCAGGCATTTGGTATATAGCAAATGGGAACATACAATGTCTGTCTTTCATAGGCTAGCTTGCTTCACTTAGCATTAAATATTCCACATTCATCCACTTTAAAAATATTTATTTAATTTTATTTGTTATTATTATTTATTTTTTAATTTGACCAGAGAGACACACTGAGAGAGAAAGGGAAAGTGAGAAAGCAAGGCACCATGTTTGGGACTCCAACTGTGATTGCCGTTGTGGGAGTATAATGACTCAACCACCACACTACCTGCTGGTGTCAATATTCATACGCTTTTTATCAAATGTCAGGGTCTCATTGTTTTTTATTGTTGAGTAGTAGTCCATAGAGTACAGGAACCACACTTTTTCAATCCACCCATTTGTTCTTAGACATTTGGGCTGATTCCATATCGTAGCAATTGTGAATACTGCAATAAACATGGATGTGCAAGTGTTTTTCTGTTTTCTTGTCCTTTGGGTAGACTCAAGAGTGAAATTACTGGGTCGTATGCTAGTTCTATTTGTAGGTTTTTAAGGAACCTCCATATTGTTGTCCATAGTAGTCATACTAATTTACACTCCCACCAACAGTGTAGGAGGGTCCCCTAGGCTTGCTAGCACTTACCTTTCTTTCTTTCTTTCTTTCTTTTCTTTCTTTCTTTCTTTCTTTCTTTCTTTCTTTCTTTCTTTCTTTCTTTCTTTCTTTCTTTCTTTCTTTCTTTCTTTCTTTC
>NW_006159732.1:4185237-4242940 GCF_000334495.1 Tupaia belangeri chinensis
CCCAGGGGGGATGGTCACGCCGCAATCCCTTCTCCTCCATTCTCCTCTCGGGATCTTGGGCATGCACGCACACGCGCCCGGCGTGAGTTTTAAGCCACTGGGTCCGGAACTCGAACTGCGGTCGACGACGTGGGAGTCCAGCGACATAGCCATTACGCTAACTGCTGGTTCCCCCATTCTTTATTTTTTTAATCTTAGTTGTTTTGAGTGGGCTTAAATGGTATCTCATTGTGGTTTTGAGTTGCATTTCCATTATGATAGGAGTCACTGAATATTTTTTCATATGCTTTTTGGTTGATCATATGCCTTACTTGGAGAGTTGTCTGTTCAGCTCATTTGCCCATCTTTTTTTTTTTTTTTTTTTTTGGAGAGGTTTTCGCTATAGGGCGCATGTGCTCGCCAGACAGACAGAGAGAGACATAGAGACAGAAAGCGAGAAATCACCCCCCAGGGGGGATGGTCACGCCGCAATCCCTTCTCCTCCATTCTCCTCTCAGGATCTTGGGCACGCATGCACACGCGCCCGGCGTGAGTTTTAAGCCACCGGGTCCGGGACGCGAACCGCGGTCGACTACGTGGGAGTCCAGTGACACAGCCATTACGCTAACTGCTGGTTCCCTTTGCCCATCTTTTAATCAGACTTATTATTGTTTTTTTTTTGGGGGGGGGAGGGATAAGCTGCTTGAGTTCTCTGTATATTCTGGTTATCAGCCCCTTATATGTAGTATGTTTGTAAATATATTCTTCCATTCTAAAGGTTGTCTCCTCACCCTAATTATTGTTTCTTTTGCCATGAAGAAGCTTTTTAGCCTGATATATTCTCACTTGTCTATATTTGAGATTATTCCCTGTGCTTTGGGTAGGGGGATCTTATTTAAGAAGTTTTTGTCTATTCTGGGACAAGCAGATGGCATTGCTGGACTCCCACATAGTTGACTGCAGTTCAAGTCCTGGACACAGTGGCTTAAAACTCATGCCAGACACATATGCATGCCTGCCCAAAACCCCAAGAGGAGAGTGGAGGGAATGGAGGAGAAGGGATTGCTGCGTGGCCATTACCCCTGGGCGGGGTCGGGTGATTTCTCACTTTCTCTCTAGCGAGCACATGCACCCTATAGCAAAAATCTCACTTAAAAAAAAAAAAAAGTCTTTGCCTACTCTGATGTCTCTGAGAGTTTCCCTTGCGTTTTCCACCAGTAGTTTTACACTTTGAAGTTTTAAGTTTAGATCCTTGATCCAATTTGAGGTGATTTTTGTTAATGGTGAGAGACAGAAGTCCAGTTCTATTTTTTTGCAGTTTTTCCAGCACCATTTGCTGAAGAAATTTTCTTTTCCCTAATGGGCTGTCTTGTGCCCTTTGTTGAAAATCAGCTGGTTATACATTTTAGCATTTATTTTTGGGTTCTCAATTATATTCTGTTTGTCTACTTTCCTGTTTTTGTGCCAAAATCATGCTGTTTTGATTATCACACCTTTATAATATATTTTGAGATCAGGAAATGAGATCCCTCCTACTTTACTCTTTTTGCACAGTATTGCTTTGGTAATGCGGGGCCTTTTATGATTCCAGACACATTTTATGATTGTTTTTTTTTTTTTTCTATTTCTGTGAGGAATATTTCTGGTAGTTTGATTAGAATTGCATTACATTTGTAGAAATTCGTAATTGATTAATTTGGGTAGGATTAACATTTTAATTATATTAGTTATTTCAATCTAGGAACATGAGATATCATCCACTTTTTTATATCTTTTTCAATTTCTTAAAGTTTTTCATAGTTTTCCTTGTAGAGGTCTTTCACTTCTTTGGTTAGGTTTATTCCTGAGTATCATACATATTTTGTGGTTATTGTAAATGGGATTACTTTCAATTCTATCTTAGCTTGTTCATTATTGGTGTATAAAATTTTTGTATGGTAATTTTGTATCCTGCCACACTCACACACATGTGCCTGGCTTGTTTTAAGCTGCTGGGTCCTGGTACTCAAACCCTGGTTGACTACATGGGAGTCCAGTGATGTAACCATTATGCAATCCTCTGGACCCTTGGTCCTTAATTTCTATAATGAAAACACACTTCATTCCTACCTACTGGAGACTGAACTTAGTTTTAAGGTTTTCTTTTTTCCACACTAAGTTACTTGACTTTTCAATATCTCTCTGTGTGTGTGTGTGTGTGAGTGATATTTTTGCTATAGGGTAGGTGCACTCACCAGAGAGACAGAAACAGATAAAGTGAGAAATTATCCCCCAGGGGTATGGTCATGCTGAAATCCCCTCTGCTCCATTTTCCTTTCAGGATTTTTATTATTTGTTTATTTTAGAGATTTTTGCTATAGGGTGTGTGCACTTGCCAGAGAAACAGAGAGATCCAAAAAGTGAGAATTCACCCCCCAGGGGGTATGGCCTTGCTACAATCCCTTCTCCTCCATTCTTCTCTTGGGATTTGGGTATGCATGCACATATGTCCAGCATAAGTTTCAAGTCGCCAATCTGGTACTTAAACCATGATCAACTACATGGGAGTCCTGTGACATAACCATTATACCATCTGCTGATCCCCATCTCAGGATTTTGAGCACACACACACACAAGCACTCATTATGAGTTTTAAGCCACCAGGTTCGGGACTCAAACCATGGTTGGCCATATGGGAGTACAGTGCCTTAATCACTATTTCGAACTTCTGGCTCTGAGGCCTTTTCAATTTCTTATATTACTAATATACAATAGTCTCAAACTTTTGGAGTTCAGATTGTATTTATATTATAGATAGCATTCAATAACTGTAAAACTAAATACATTTATATTGTAACATCAGGAACTCTGGGAAATCTCAGCAGGACCTCAGATATTTTACTCTTCCTTGGAGCCCTCAGAAAGTTTGGGGGAATGAGAGGAAAACATAGAAGTGGGATTTGGAGCTCAAGGTTGAATTCCTGGAAACTAGGATTATGAACTCAGACATACACGAGAGGGGAAGAAGGGTGCTCCTGTAAGAGCAGGGTCTCATTGCTGGCAGAGGTTAGCAAGGGATTTTCTTCCCAAAGGTTAGTCCAGTGTTCACAAAAAACTCAGAAACTGTCCCTTGAATGAGAGGCAAACATCAAAGTGAAGGGTGATATATTATGGACAAATATTAGAGCCTGGGTAATTTAAAACTAGCTGGAAAAGTTGCATCATGAAATGAAACATCTGTTGCACTGAGGGTGGAAGAAGTAGAGACTATCTGGAGGTAAGTGGTGAGGCAGCCATCAGTGTCAGAGACTAAGACAGCGGGTAAGGGGGAGCTGGAAATCAGAATCAGAGCAGAATCAGAAGCAGATCTGTAAAGGTGTAGACACCAGGGAAGCTCATCAGATAACCAGAGGCAAAGGACATCATAGGTGGGGGAAAGTGAGATTGTTATGTCAGAGTGACGTGTGTGTATGAAATCTGAAGTTGAGAATTTAGGGAGTGGGTGGCAAAGGGCTCAATCTACCTACCTCTTGGTTTATAGCATAAGTTCTTGTTTTTTTTTTTTTTTTCCCAATAAACAGCATAACCTGGGAGAATCATTTGATTCCCACTGTTGCTCATTTTATTCCAAATAACTTCAATTTATTCTCTCTCATCTGGAATAAATATATTAACCTTTAACAAAGCAGGACCATCTTGTAATTAACAAAAGACTTACCTTGCTTAGTCACTCATAGTGACCTTTTTTCCAGGTGAAAGTCATTGTCTACAGTCAGTACATTAAACTTGGGGTGTGTGTGTGTGTGTGTGTGTGTGTGTGTGTGTGTAGATGTGGGAGTAAGGGTAGAGTATAAAATATATGCACAAATTAAAAATAATACAAAAAAAAGCTACATTCCAAAGGAAAGTGATGCCAATTGAGGAAAACATACCTAGTTGGAGAAGCTGAAAGGACTTCGAGAGGGAGGTGGTTTATTATTTTTTCAAATTTGCTACAGGGTGTATGTGCTCACTGGAGGGAGAGAGAGAAAGAGAGAGAGAGAGAGAGAGGCGAGGGAGACTGCCAGAGAAGATGACCATGTCACACTTCCTTCTCCTCCATTTTCTTCTAGGGATTTTGGGCATGCACACATGTGTGTCTGGTATGTTTTTTAAGCTGCTGGGTCTGGGACTTGAACTTAAGCTGCCTTAACCTCCATGCTACCACCTGGCCTAGGAGGTGTCTCTTGAAATTAGAATGTCAGTAGGATTACAGTACAAGTGATGAGTGCTAGTGGAAAGAGTTCAAGACAAAAGAAAATGTGCTAAAACTTAGAGGAACAAAAACATGTCGGTGATTAGGAAGCAGTAAGACATACAATTGATTGGCCCATAGGTTTTCCATAGGAAGTAAAAAACAGCTGGAAAGCACATTTAAAGCTACAAAGCAGAAGATTACCCATGCCAGGCTGTGAAGAATGCAGAGCTGCAGGAACTGAGGAGTTTGTCAAAAAAAAAAAGGTGAGGAAAATGACTTTTGTTATTATTTCTTTGAATAATAATCTAAAATCTCCATTTTTTTCTCTAAAGATTTTCTTTGCTTTAGAAATCAATAGAAAAGTAAAGAACAGTTTTGGGGAAAAGAGCAAGAATAGAAAAAGATCACCCATAATTTTACCACCTACAACCAGTCTTTTGCTATATTTTCTTACACATATTTGTAAATTTTTTGCTATATTTTCTTAACATATTTGTAACTTTAGTATTCACAAAGCTTTAATATATTAATTTATACATGTAAGATTACATCAAAATATTTTTTGCTACTTTATAGATTTCCTAAGTACCAGTTAATAAGTTCTAGTATTCCATAATATTGGTGTACTACACTTTAATGGATCATTTACCTTTTATTGAGCTTATGACTTACGCTCTTTTGGAAGATTAGTGAGTCTGTAAAACAGAGATTAAAAATGACCTTTGTAACTTGGGATGATAGTTAGGCATAAAACTAATAGGCACCCGTGTATAGTGCTTTGAACAAATTTATTTTTATTTTAGTTTCAAAAGAATAAAAAGTACTGGTAGAATACCAAGAGAAGGGACATGAAAAAGGACTCAGGTGCTTAATTTAACTGGACTCTCTTTGAAATGATAATTGTGACCAATGGCTAATGTGACCTTAGGTTTTTTAATGTAAAGGATAGTGCTACGTTAGAGTACGAGTTTCTCTAAACTGTGATAACTTCAATTTAGAAAATAAGTATTTGAGAATGAAGTAGGAACATGGAAAGTCGCTCCTTCTCAAGGTGTTTGCCCACATATATGAGGGCAAGCTGCAGATTTCAACTCTAAATGTAGATTGGTCGTGAGAAATGAGTACTATTGTTTTCAAGGAATGCCTTCTCCATGATGTCATGGTAAGACCTACCTCACAGGTCTGAGGGGTTTTAAGTTAAAGAAGCTGCTGGATAATAAATGCTAAATTCTATTTTTCATGTTTGATGAATGAGAGACATGTAACCAGACTAAAACTTCTATTTAAATGTATGCATCAGGTCCTAGAAGCTCTTACTGTAGCAATGAAGTATGAGTACACCCACAGTATGTGGACATCAGTGATAATGTTTCAGAGATCAGGGTGGGTGGACATGAAGACTGGTGTAGTACGTAATATGAAAGGTGTAACTGTAATTACTATTTATGAAATATATTTTTATAGGGTGCTTATTAGGAGGCAGGCAAGGGGAATATGTGAAGTATGCAAATATGAACAAAACACATCCCCTGAATTGAAGAATTATACAAACAAGGGCATAGGAAATTAAGTAGCATACAAGAGGGTAAGTGCTGTCATGGTCATTGGTGCAGAGAACTAGAAGGATTGAAATGAGTAAGAATTTAGTGATTCTCTGTGTTGGAATCAGCTGGCAAAGTTGAATGTGACATAGAGGTGACATTTTGCTGATTTTGACGGAGAAAGAAGGAGTATATATTACAGAAACCAGGTGCAGTGTACAAAAAGGCAGAGAAACCTGTCTCTGACAAAAGTCATCTTCTTTCCAAAAGTGAGAACTGGACAGCAAGTTACGAGGCTTAGGAGTCTATTAAGACTCGAAAGTATGGGGTAGCGGAAAAGTCCTGATGCATTTTTTCTTGGAAGAACTTTTCTGACAGACTAATAGATAAATAAATTAACAATATCTTTTTAGTAAAATGGCTGCAGAGATGGAGTTTGGGAAGATGACTATCATTAGAGAAGATCATCAGGGTGGGCCACCCATGACTGAACACTAGTGGGTTTATAAGGAGAGTGAGTAACCAGACCAGAGGCATGGACACAGACATACAGCTTTTGCCCATCTACTATATAATGCTTTGCACTGCCTCAAGACTCTGCAGAGAACCCCACTAACAAAAAGGTTATTACCAGATGCAGCACTTTGACCTCGGACCTCCAAAATTATGAGCTAAATACACTTCTCTTCTTTATAAATGACTGAATCTGTGGTATTCAGTTATCAAGAAACAGAGACCAGACTAAGCAGCCTATTCATATTAGCTTCTTTCACTTACCCATAGTCATTTAAGTTTCCTCCAGGTCTTTTCATGACTTGGTCACTCATTTCTTTTCAGTGCTGAATAGTATTCCATTGTCAGGATGTATTGCAGTTTATCCATGTGTCTACTAAGGGGCATCTTGTTTGCTTCCAAGTTTTGTTAATTATGAATAAAGCTGCTATAAATATCTGTGTGCAGGTGTTTGTGTGGGAATAAGTTTTCAGTTCTTTCATGTAAGTAGTTTTCAGTTCATTTAGGTAAATACCATGGAGCATGATTACTGGATTTTATGGTAAATCTGGGTTTAGTTTTACAGGAAACAAACTCTCTTTCAAGTGGCTATTGTAATCACTCTTGCTTTTGGCTATATTATCTTTAGTTTCTCTCTGTATTTGAAAGAGATCATTATTGCAATAAAAACACATAACCCAAGATTACCATCTTAATAAAATTTTAAGTGTGTGTTACATTACTGTTAACTATATGCATCTTATTGTACAACAGATCTTTATAATCTTTCCATCTTGCATGACTAAAAGTCTATAATCATAGAACAGTAATTCCTCATTTTTCTCTCTCTTCAGCCCCTGACATTTTCTGCTTCTATGAGTTTGACTTCCTTAAATACCTTGAAATTATGTAATATTTGTTCTTAAATACCATTATCCAGCAATCTCATTTCTTGATAGTTATCTAAAAGAATTAAAAGCAGAATTTTAAAGAGCTTATTTACTGCTGTGTTTATTACCACTTTATTCACAATAACCAAGGTGTGGGGACAACTTAAACATCGATTGCCAAATAAATGGATAAATGAAAATGTGCTATAGATGTGTGTGTGTGTGTGTGTGTGTGTGTGTGTGTGTGTGTGTGTATTCATATATATATTCACATATATATATATGAATAGAATATTATTTGGCCTTGAAGTAGGAAATCCTGTTATATGCTGCAACATGGTTAACCTGGAGGATAGGCATAAACTCCTTTTTAAAATGTTTTTTTTTTTTTTTTTTTTTTTTTTAAAAGTTTTTTTTTTTTTTTTTTTTTTTTTTGTACACTTTTCAGGCTGGCAAGGGAGATAACCGAGTTTGTTATGTCTAAAGTAAGAGTACATGGACATACGGATCTGAAAAAACAGATTCTGTAGTGCACATATTCTCATCTATATGTATGTGCTTAGGGATCTTTCTTGATCAGTTCTGTTTTCTATTTTATTTCATATAACGGACATTATTACAGTCAATATAAAGACTATAGCTAGGAAACAGGAATAAGCAAGAAGTGTTTCCATGAACTGTATGGAGTTAAAAATATGCTACAAGCAGTTCATGTAAAATTTGTGAACCATGCTGCTCAGATGTCCCTAATGCCTGCAGCTGTTAGCTGGCTTGTTGTCACACTTGAGCCCCCAAATGACAAAGTAAAGGTTGAGAAAGTGTTTTCAGTTAAAATTAATTTTGAGAATTGGTAGATTTTGAAAAAAGACTGTCATCCTGTTATTATAGTATTTTTTTATTGCATGAAAGTGTCTCCTGAAGGGTTGTCAAATTATATTTGAATGAAAATTTCAGTTGGTACTAAAATAACTGTCTTAAAATATCACTCATTTCACCTTGCTCACTTTTCTGTCTCATTGTAGCTCCTGTCTGAAGAGAAGTACTTTTTACTTTGCTCCCTAGACTTCAGAGTCAATTTGATAAGAAGTTTCATAAATTCCCTTCAAAACACAGTCACATAGCTCTTTTTCAAGATTTCTTATCAGACATGTTTTATAATTCATTTAATTATTACACTCTGCTTTTATACACTTTCTAGATAATTGCACTATAACTTATGAATGTGCCTAGTAACACTGCAATTCATTTTGATTCTCCATCTTCCTCACTACCCCATTTGAGTTAGAAGATTTGCTGGGTGAAGATGGGTAGCTGATGTACCAGCAGCTCACTTCACCTTTTAGGAGTGGTTTTAGAAGCTCTCGATTAGTTTTACTGGATGGGACATTTGAATAGCTTCCTCCTCACACCCTACTTCACACCTCACCCTATCTACAACTAATAAGCCAGGGTATTTCATAGAATTTTATAAGGTTCAAGCAAAGAATTATAATTTGTTTTTTATTGACAGAGTTGAGAGAGGAGAGAGAGAGAAAGAAGAAGCAACCCTCAGTGGGGTATGGTCATGCCACAATCCTTTCTCCTCCATTATTCCATCTTGTTGGGATTTTGGGCATAGAAGTACATGCACCCTCAGTATTTTTCAAGCTGCTGAACTGTGATCAGCCAGGTAGGAAGTAACTCCCTTAACCACTGTGCTTCAGGTTGGCCCAGGAATAATAACTTTTAATGAACTAAAATATGCTTATGGGGCTGGCCCCATAGTTCAGTAAATAACTGCTTTGGGAACTGGATCCCACTTGGTTGATTATGCTTTGAGTCTGGCCTAGCGGCTTGAAAAACATACTGGATGCATGTACATATATGCCCCAAATCTTGATGGGAAGGAGAAATGGAGGAAAATGGAGGAAAGGGGCATGACAACATCCCACTGAGGGTTTCTTTCTCTTTCTTTCTCTTTCTCTTTCTCTTTCTCTGTCTCTGTCTCTTTCTTTCTTTCTTTCTTTCTTTCTTTCTTTCTTTCTTTCTTTCTTTCTTTCTGTCTTTCTTTCTTTCTTTCTTTCTTTCTTCTTTCTTCTTTCTCTCTCTCAGGTAAGTACGTGTGTCCTATAAAAATATAAAGTAAAATAAAATAAAAAGAAAATATGGTTGTGGTTAGTATGTTCAGCATGGTGCTTTTGTGAGTTTAGCTTTGAGACTCAAGCTTTTTCCTTACGCATACTTAAAAAGTAAACAACATTATAAAGCAGAAAATCTCTCTTTCTCTCTATATATGCATATATATATACGTGTGTTTGTAAAAGAGAGAGAAAGAATCTCATCCAATTAATTGGGAGATCTTGATTAGAATTAGAAGGCCCTTTTGAGTGGAGAAGACTCTTTATATCTGACTGTCTTTGAGTTAGAATATTTTCTCGCCTTTGGAGTTAGTCTTGGATTGGAACCTACACCTGGGTAGACTCTCCTGGGTCTTTGTCTTGCTGACTGCAGACTTGAAGATTATATTCAGCTTCCGACTATCTCTATATCTATCTATCTGACTATCTCTATATCTATCTATCTATATCTATCTATATATCTATCTTACAGTTCTGTTCTCTTGAGCACCCTGACTAATACGCTAATTTATTTTTTGTTCCTCTTACCTTCTTGTACTTTTATAGTATCTAATTTATTTTATTGGCTTATTAACTATGATTCTTTGACTTGTTAATTTAGTGATTACTTTAGTAATTATTATACATATTTTTAACTGATTGCAGTCACCTTCAAGTTATAGACACTTCAGAGATGACTTAAGAACCTTATATACTTCTATTTCTTTACTCCTGACCTTTGTCCTGTTTTTATTCACTTTACTTTTATATATACTATGTATTCCATACTATCTTTGAATTATTTTGACTTGAATTATTATATTTCTAAGAGATTAAAATAATAAAAATCTTATATTTTTGCCTATGTAGTTACATTTGTTTTTTCCCTTTATTCCTTTGTATGAATTTATGTTTCCATCTGTCATCATTTTTCTTCTTCCTTAAAGACTTCCTTTAATAATTTTTTGTGGTACATGTCTGCTACTGATAGGGTTCTTTCAGCTCTTTTATTTCCTAAACTGTCTTTATCTCTAGTTACAAAATTCTAGGTAAGTTTTTCCTCCTTTCCCCAATTAGCTACTGTATTTTTTTTCAATGAGAAATTTCCTGTCACTTTATCTTTACTCTGTGTATAATGTCTTTTTTCTCTGTCTGCTTTTACAATAGTCTCTTAACCACTAGTTTTAAGAAAATTGATTAAAATGTGCCTTACTATAATTTTCTTCATACACCTTATACTTAGAGGTTATTTAAGGTTCTTAGATTTCAGTTTTTAATAAAATTTGAAAAATATTTACTTATTAGTATTTCAGATACTTTTTTTTTTCCTTTTTGAAGGACTCTAATTACACCCACATTAGGGACAATTTTAAATTGATACCGATCCATTTTTCATTTTTTAAAAGTTCTCCTTTTCTCTTGCCTTTTCTCCAGACTCACTAGTCTTTTCTAAGCTAGTTTGTCTAATCTGCTTTATTACTCCTTTCCAGTGTGCTTTTTATTTTTATTTTAACCACAGATGTAACTTTTGTCTTGAGAATTTTGATTTGTATCACTTTCTATATTTACCATTTATCTAGTTAAATTTTGAACATGTGGAATTAGCTGAAACAATTGTTTAAATGACTTACTCTGTGAACTCTAAAATCTGTTTCAAATTTGAGTTACTATCTACTGGCTGATTTATCTTCTCATTAGAGATGGAATTTTCCTGCTTCTTTGCCTCCCTGGTCATTTTTGATTAGATGTTAAATATTGCAAATTTAACTTTGTTGGGTACTGGATATTTTAATATTCCTATACTTATTTTTGATCTTTTTTCTGGGAAGTAATTATGTTACTTGGAAACAATTTGATCCTTCAAGTGTCTAAAGATCTGTTAAGTGGCACAGGAGCTATCTTTAGATTAAGACCAATCCTTCCAAGTACTCTACCTACTGACATGTGAATCATGAGGTTTTTCTGTCTGGTTGGTTATGAACAGACACTATTTCTGGCCCTGCCTAAATGCTGGCTACTGTTACTCCTATTCTTTTCCCGTGATTTTTTTTTTCCCCTACAGTCTTAGTTTCCTAATACATGGAGAGAATATTATTCAGCTGAATACTCAATAAGGGCCCTTTGCAGCTCTCCAGAACTCTTTCTCTGTGTAGTTCCCTCCTTTCTGACACTCTGCCTTGGAAATTCTGGACTAGCTGTTCATTCCGGACCTCCAGCTCCATCTCATCAACTCAGGGATTCTAATTTCCTCCTCCGTTGGCCACAACCTGAAAACTCTCTCAAAGTAGAATATTGAGCAACCACAGTACACCTAAGTTGTTCTTGTTTCCCAGGGATTACTGTTTTATTTGAGCTTACATCTAATGGTTAAAAACCTGATTTTCAGATATTTTATATATACATATAATTTCATGTATTTTTCTTGTTTCAGAAAGGTGTGTAAGTCTGGTTACTATTATTCCATCTTGACTAGAAGCAGAATAAGGGAACATGCTTTTAGTAATAAAAAGTGACTAGAAATTTATGGAACCTGACAAGACTAGTGTTAAAGGACAGGAGAAATAGTTGGATAGAGCATTGCTATAAGTTTTATGGTAAAAATAAGCGTTTTATGGTTATATCCTTAATGAGTTAAGATTTTTCTAATAAGCTAGTTATTGATACTTCATGTAGCATTAAATATACATGGTGATATGAGTACAAGATACTTAATAAATATTTATTGAAGAACTAAATAAATGAATAGATGTTCATATTTCTGAATCTCTCACTCTCTTTCTAATACTGTTTTACTTATTACTATCTTAAATAATAAGCCTGCTAGAGTGAAATGTTAAGAAATCATAGCACTTTTTACTATCTGACATTTATTGTTTTTAAAATCTATTTATTATTTCTCTCTTCTGTTGTCAAATTGAATATTATCTCTGTAGAAGTAGGGCTTTATTCATTTTGCTTACTTTCATAGCCTTAGTTACTAGGAGGTGATTGACAATTAATAGGTAAACAAATAGTTGTTGAATGAAATAGATGTTACCAATCATCAACTCAAAGTAATATGAATCTCTCTTGACAAACCTTTTTAAAGTTTCAGCTTGAAAAGAGTGGCTATCTCTGCTGGGGAGTGATTTCTTTCTTCCCTGCTTTCCGTCTTTGTCTGTCTGTCTCTCTTTGGTAAGTGCATGTGCCCTGTGGCAAAAAAAAACAAAACAAAACAAAACAACAACCCAGAGAAGAATAGAACAGAAGAGAAAAGAACATCATCTTAAGTGCTGGGAAACTTTACTTCCAGGACACTCACAATCTATATAAACAAAAATTACTAATGGCATAGAAAATCAGTGTTAAATGTCCAAGGAGAGGCCCAAATGCTGGAATTCTGAGGAGGAAGACTCTTATAGTTTGGAGAACATTGACGTTTTCTATGCAATTTTGCACTGCCATATACCTATAAGGGAACTTTTATCTACTTAAAAGAAAACTGGTATGTCTACTACAAGCTAAGAAATCTAGTGAGTTTGTTCCTGCCCTCATAGAATTAATACTTTCAGGGAGTATTATTTTACAACATTCATTTGATTACACTTGGCATAAGTATCTACTCAATAATCACTAACAGGAAATATGAACAATATCAAAACATAATGGCAGTAAATACTATGTTAGAGATGACTAAGCAGGCCAAGGCGAGTAAGAAGATGTGCTTGACAAGAGTATTGAAGTAGGTAAAACATCAAATCCAGGACCATACCTAGTACCTCACCTCTGTAGGGATCTCTGATTTCCAACCCATGACAAGAACCCGAGAATTGCACATCTTATACATTCCAAGGTCTCAGCCAAAAGGATCTCAAAATCACTCTGTGCTAAGAATAGCTATCAGTATCTGTCTACAAATGTTATAGTTCATTCTTTGTAACTTTTTTACTTATAAGCTCTTTGTCAAACTTTGGTAAAATAAATCTTTTTTGATAAAGGAAGATGTTATTGTCCATTCATTTTTCTTTAACTCTGTCATTTTGACTTATTATCAATGACACTCGAGTAGAAGACTGTAAGTTAGTTCTCTTTTCCCGGGCTTTAGCATAAAAATTTGGACATGAGAAAAGATGAAGAATTGTTTCTTCTTTTAGATAAAGAAGACAATCTTGTAAAAGTCTGTCTCAATAAATTTCCTTCCACACAGGAAGGAAGAACAGTGTATCCAATATACTACAATAATTTGGCTCTTCACTCAACTAATAACATATCTGCTACTTTTTCCCCTCATAGTAATCTATATAGAGCACTCTGTGTACACACTTTCAAAAGACTACATCCATCTTGACTGGTATCAAACTTGAATTTATCTAAATTGTTTTAAGGGATATACAACTATTATTTTGAATAACCCTACCTCATAGAAAACTGATCAACATGTCTTCCTTTCGCTGCCTGGAAGTTTTATACTCCAAATATCTTTTAGACTCATCCTTTAAAATCCTTCGTACTCTGCTCCAGTGACACCCTGAGTTAGTTCTTCTCTGGCCACTCTATATAGAATGACTCTGTACCCTCACCCAGCCTTTTGGCATTTCTCATTCTTTTCCCTTGCTCTACTTTTCTCCACTGCAGTGTCACCATTTTACTTTCTATATATTTACTTGTCCATTTGTTCATTCTCTGAAAAGAGTGTTGGGTATTTTGCAGGTGCTTGCTTAGTCTGTCATTGTACTGCTAACAGAAGTACCTGAGACTGAGTCACTCATAAAGAAATAGAGTTTTATTATAAACTCACAGCTTGGAGGTGTAACAGTCAACTTTTGGTGAGTCTACAACATGGTAGAAGGTGAGATCTTGACAGGGTGGCTGTACAAAGGTTCCTACTTATTGTGGTCTTTCTCCTTTTATAAATTCAACAGAACTCAATCACAGAACTCTACCCCAATGACCTCATCATGCCTGAAGGTCTTACCGTAGGATACCATGAAGAGTTTTCACTTAATACCTTTACAACCTTACCACATCCCAACATACGTATTACAGAAGAATGAACTATAGCATTGCTAATTAATATTGTTGATTGAATTCATGCATTAATGACTGGCTAGCTTAATATTTACTGACATGACAACAACTATCAATATTTTGCATGATATTTAGACATAAATGATAAGTAGTTGTAGAAAAGCGTGATAAGTAGTAGTAGTTCTAAGTAGATGAAACCAACATCATGTGAGAGAAGATGATGGGTGTGTGAGAGAGGAAAGCTAAATTAGAGAAGCAGTATTGACCTAAAGACTTATATAAAGATGTTTAGATGCTTATAAAGGGGTGTCCTCATTCCCTGTGTTTGGGCAGTCAGAGTAAGCACCCAGCACTGGAGTCTTGGGGCTGGTTTACTCTGCTCAGGCATTTCTGTCCAGCGGGGTGAGATTTGTTTCCCCTTTATTATTGGTTGAGGAGTAGAGCACTTGGAGGCACAGGCAAAAGAGATCAAGAGAATGATGAACGAAAAAGATGAAGAGAAAAGTGAATCTTTCTCTGTTAAAAGAGGACCAAGGGACTTGGTCTGTTTACCTTTCTTAAACATGGGGATTTGCTGTCACCACATTTTTGAAGACATTTTAAAATTTCTTTTAGCAGAAATAAAGTGCCTACCTATTTGGTAGGTACTTATCCTAATTGTAATGATAAGTTTTGGGTAATGACCTTACACCTGATGCCAGTGTGAACTCTATAAGGGCAGGGACAAATTGTCTTTTTACTGTTGGATCCTCAAGCATCCTACAGATTTCCTGGTTCATAGTAGATAGGACTTTTTTTTTCTTTTTAGTAGATAATATTACATTCATATGGAAAGTACTAAATTGTACAGGAGATGTCACCAACTTGTATATATGTCATCCTTCATCAGAATTCTAGCATTTGACATTCTCCGTAATCATTGAACCTTGATTTTCTGTGGTCATTAGTTATCTTTGCTTATGGTTTATAAGTATCTTACCTACAGAGGGTAAGTGTGGGATCCGGAGCTGAGTTGAAGCACGATTTCGATGAGAATATTTTAATAAATACGTTCATACAATCTGAAAAGCACAGTTCTAATGTTGTTGGAAAAAATATATTTAAAACTTAGACTATGTTGAAAAATCTTGGCTGGTCTGAAATAATCTTATATTTTAGGAAGTTCCCTAAAATAAATCTTCTTTGACACATTATATATTTTTTTCTTTAACATACATATAATTCCTCTCCTTTTCTCCATTGAAAACATTATTTAAAGCAATATCATATGTTGGTGAAGGCTTGTTCCTTGATTTAGTCAACAACATAGTCAGGTACTACTAGGAGCTAAGTAGCGTGACTTGTTCAAAATATTATACTTAACCTCTCTCTATCTAATAAAAGTGTATGTGCACTTATTTTAGACAGTCAACTTCAGCTGGTCACTAGCTTCCTTTATGGCTATGAACATTCTTACTGAAAAAATAGTGGCAATAACAATAACCTGCTTCACAGCATTATTCTTGTAGCTCTGAAAGAGAAAAATGCATGTCCAATGCTAAGCACGGTGCTGGTTTCACCGAGTGTACCCATTCAGAGGTAGATATTAGGGCCCGTGGATTCGTAATGCCAAATAATAAAAACCTTGTGTTCGATCATGACAAACCCTGTATATCAGGCAAGGACAAACCTTAACTTCTGTGTTTGCAAAAACTTATGCGTGAGCTTTCCTTTTATCTATTTTAGTGGTCTATCTCAATCAGTTATATAAGCTAATTCAAAGTATATATTTTGATGGAAAGAATAGCCTAAGAAGACAAATAATTAACAAAGCTTTTAGGATTTAATTTTAGATTAAAGAGTGAGCTGACATGTTGAAATGTGAAAAAAACAAAAAGCAAGTGTATGGTGTCTTCAGGTACAGTCAGCAGACAGCATTATTCTAGTTTCTGATCAATAAAAGGGCCAAGTAGCTGCTGCTGGGTTTTTAATCATCAATAAGTTAAGCTTCCAAAAATTGCATCTCTCCTCATAATTCAATAAGATGCGATTGTTTTTTTCCAAAGACGTGATTGGTCCTTTCAGCAAAGGGGTGGAGAGAGCAGGAAAGTCTAGAAAATGAATATCTGCCACCTGATCATGTTTAAAATCAGCTGAAGTGTAAAGTAACTAGTGTTGCTTTGGAAAGAACCAATAAGAAGACGTAGGAAGACCTGAGCAGACTCAGCCAGGAGCTCGGGGAAAGAAACTTCTTTTTTGGCAAGCCCTTAAATTGGTAAGTTTTTTTTTTTTTAAATTTTTTTTCAATTGACATATAAAAGCATGGGTATTTATCATATACATCATGATGTTTTGACATATACATACATTATGGAACAGTTAAATCTAATTAACAAATTCATTACCTCACATAATTACCATTTTTTGTGGTGAAGACAATTAATTTCCACTCTCTTAGCATTTTTTAAAGACTACAATATATCAAACTTTAACAAGGGGATAAAACAGTGAAGAAACAAGAAATTCTAAAATTTACTGTCTGGAAAATAGGGCTTTGGTTTGAATGATCAGTTAAAGGGAATTATGAGGCATGATTTATGGGGCAAAGAGACAATGGTTCTTAAATTACTTTTAAAACATCGTTTTCTTTCTTTTTCTTTGTGATTGTAAGATGAACTATGAACAAGTTAGAGCCATTCCATCTGAGCCTTCACCCTGAATATACTATGTAATTGATAAAGTTAATTGGATTTTTTCCTTTAATCCTTGTTGAGTTTAGGTCCACATCTATCAACTAACACTTAAAAAAGTCATCTCAGAAGTAGAATTTTAGATTAGAAATTAAACAAGGAAGGCAACCAGCAGCAAAATAATGAGAGACTATAAAACTGGAGTTTATGATCTTTTCTGAAGTATTTTGAGTTTTTGTTTGTTTGCTAATGTAAATATATGTGGTTAGCCTATTTGTTTCTCCCAGTCTAGTTTTTTTTTTTTTTTTAAATCTTGTGTAGTGTGGCTTATTTCTTTTCAAAAGAAATGAAGAGATTTTATTGCTAAAAATTCTGTGTCTTTCATGTTGACTATATTACTACCAAGGGCAACTTCACAACTACAAATCACAGTTAACATGACTTGTACAGATATATGAGCTTAGAATTGAAGTATTTGAATTTGGGAAGTAAGTAAGGTATTTATTTTATTTTTAAGATATTATTATTATTACTTGGCCCAGGTTTCTGTTTTTCACACTGGTAGAAAGCTAAGAAGATAAAACATCCTCAGTGAGGGTGATATCAAAAGATGCTTCCAACTTGAGAAGAATTTGTGCTCTTTAGGTGATGCTGATAAGAATCCTGAGAGTCCAATTTTATCTCTGGGCTTTACAGTTTCCTGTGCATTCTGGAGTCAACTTCTGGGCCAGGTGCAACCTTTACTATTGCAGAGGTTTGGGTTATGTGATTGCTTTTCTAGAAAGGACTCCTGGTTGTATGGAAGGTTCTCTGGGAGAGAAATAGAACAATGCCACTTCAGAGTAGGCAACATCATCTGGTACTCAAGTTGGAAGTGTCTCTCTTATTCTTTGAATAGAAATTACTGAGGACTGGGAATTAAAAAGTAAGTTTGTTATATGAAATTTATATCTCGACTCTTTGGCTTGAGAGAAATGGAGAGAGTGTGTGCATAAATTAATCCAAAATCTATTACTTAGAAGTCCAGAGAAAGCAATGGATGAAATAAATAGCAGTTAAATGACAGCCAACACTTAAAAAATACTATTAACAATATCAGAAAGTATTAAGAAGATTTCTTCATTGCTTACAATTTTCCTATTGCCTCAGAGTTTTCGATTTGCTTCAAGCTGAACTGATTAAGAATAAATTGACTTGAAGGGTGATATTCTCAACAGACAACTCTGCCCTTTTCTACATGGCTTAAAAGATATTGGATTGAATTGATTGCCCTCTTGCTGGCTTGATTGTGTACAGAAAAATGTTCTTCTTTACTTCCTTCTTCTCTTCTTTTCTTCTTCCTTCATTTCCTCCTTCCCTCATTTTCCTCCTTCCTTTCCATGTTTTCTACCATATTTCTTGTTAAGTAGGTTGAAAAAATAGCACTCTTTTATTTTCTTCTCTAGCGTCTTACTGAACCATGATAGAAAATAAAACAAAAACAAAAACCATAAAACAACAACAACAATAACCAGAAGAGTATCTGTACCTTTCTGCTCGTGCATTTCAGTAGATCACTAGTTTTCTTTGTGACTGTGAACATTTCTCCCATAGAGAAGGTGAGGATCTCATTAGCACTAGCTAGTAATACATACAAGTTATCTCTGTGGACACCTGGGTCAGGATATATGAGCCCCCAAATTATCTTGTTTCTTGATTGCTACTTTGCATGTCAATGTGCTTTCAGGCTTTTTTTTTAATGTGTAAAAGAAAAATATTATAGCCTTACACATGCCAAATAATCCAGATTTTTTTCACTAGAAAACAAAGTTGATTCACAACATATTAATGCTGCTATTCCTATGGCTTACTGCACATCAAACATCTGTAGCTGCTGACACAGAGAATAAAATCTTATGAAGAACATGGCTGAAGCTTTTTGAATTTGTGGAATATTTGATGAGTAAGAGACACACAATTACTGGGAAGAAAAGTCCACAAGGTGTCACCCAACACCCCAATCTGTAGGTGACCCACATCCAAGGCAGTGTTAGCACAAGATTAGGAGCACAGATGTGGGCTGCTACCTGTGTGGTAAGATTTCAGAGCTGTGAATAGGTCACTTGCAGAAAAGTCTTTAATTTCAGCTTCTGTAAGGCATCCCACTAATGGCAAAGCCACAAGGGAAGTATTTTGTGAATTCAAAGGGGCCACACCTAATTTGGTAAGTAAATATTTATGTAAATGAATGAATGAATGGCTGTAACCCTTTCACTATGCTGTAAATAATCTGCAACAAATTCTTTATTAAAAAATATAAACAGTTAATATTGTAAAAGTAATATGCCATTGACAAATCATTAGAAAAAATGCCTGTATCATCCACCAAGTACCTTCTCTCCCAAATAAAATATAAAGAAAAATTTACCCCTCATATCACTGTAATTAATAGCTATGCAATTGCTATCCATAATAAAAATGCATTCTAATTCCATGGTGTTTTTTGATATCTTCCTCTATATAAGGAAACTTCAAAAATGTCACGGAAAAGTAAAATTATGAGTTTATTTTGGTGCGAATATTTTGAAACCCATGTATACTTTAAAAAAAAACACACCTTTTTCATGAACTTTTTGAAGACTCTTGTCATATATTTCTCTCATTTAAAGCGTGTTTCAGAACTCTTCATTAATTAGGTTTTTCTCCCACTAAATGTATTAGGAACATCCTACTATGTCAATAAAATCCATTCATTTCTTTTTTTAAAGGAAAAATCTTATAGGAAAGGGAAGGGGAAATGCATGCAACCGTTGTGATGCTCAAATGGGGAAGGCAACCCTTGAGGTTAAAGGGAAAGGAGAGAGGCTAAAAGGAGCCAGAGAAAAATCTTCACTTCCTGGTCTTCCATAAAGGCCATTCCAGCACTCAATCATAGCCATGCTAGCTGACTCCTCAGGGTTGGGAGAATGAAATTTAGTCACGAGTTGCTGCCCATCAGACACTAGCCTAGGGGGTGGTATCGCTTTCCAGAATTGATGTAAAAATGAATCTGACCACAAATTTTTTCTCTTGCAGGCTTATTGTGGATATTTAAGCCAGTAGTAAAAACGAGCCATCACCCATTTGACAAAAATCTATGTAAACATGCCATAGAACTTCTAAATCTTTAATAAAGGTGTTTTATTGATTATGTTATTTTTTATTTAAATTTTAAATGTTTTTAGAGAGAGATTATTGGTATAGGGCACATGTGCTTACCAGAGGGATAGAGAGAGACAGAGAGACAGAAAGCAAGAAATCACCCCACATACTGCAATCCCTTCTTCTCCATTCTTCTCTCAGGATCTTGGGCATGCCTACACATGCTCCTAGCATGAATTTAAGCCACCAGGTTCAAGACTCGAACTGTGGTCCACTATGTGGGAGTCCATTGACATAGCCATTATGCCATTTGCTGGTCCCTCGATTATATTTTTATCATACCTAACACTAAGTAAATTTTACTTCTAGTGCATGAGTATTTCAATTCCTGTTGCTCATCTTTCTTTGACATTCTTTTCCTAGTTATTAAGTATTTCTTTTTTTAACTTTCTGCACACTTCATGTCAGTCCATTTTCTTTCAGAGAAACCAGTGTATTATATTGTTTTCAAATATCTTCTCTGCACCATAATCACCAAAGCCTGTGTCACATTTACTTTCAGGTCCATTGGCTTTTGATAGATACTGAGTACCTAATTTTATAAACGCCATTGTGTTTAAGTTTTCAGGGGTATTGATAGATTCAAATCTTATGTTCTCAGATAATTTATTCCTAGAAAGAAATTATATGGTGAAAATGCCCATTCTAGTGTGTTCAATTGAGAAAATAGAAAAATACCTGAGTCTGGTAGATTAAGAGACTAGAGATTTATTCAGCTTCTGATTTGGAGGTTCACGGTCCAGAAGCCACATCTGGCCAATGTCTACTGACATCATAATATGGCAGAGGGCAGGAGAATGAGCCCATGTGTTTCTATCTTATCCCTTTCCTTATAAATTCACCGAGAGCCAAACAGGAGCTTGGCTTAATTAGTGACCTTTATCTTAATCTCCTCTCAAAGGTTCCACCTTACAACATCATAGTTGATTATGTTTCATCCTCTTAATTCTGACACAGCCAAATCTAAACACCGGAATGGGAAATGGAGAGAACACATTCAAACAATAGCAATGTTTTAAGGCAAAAAATAGTCAAAATTTATGGGCTAAAGTGGGCCAGTGAAAAAGACCTTATTTATTTATTTATTTATTTATTTATTTATTTATTTATTCATGGACAATAAGCTTTCAGGAACTTTGCTGAAGTGGCTACCCACCATGCCTAGGCTTTTGGCTATTTCCTGACTTAAACCAGAGAAAATTTAACAGGACGAAGATAAAAATTTATTCACCAATGTTTTTGAAGATAATTTTAGGGCTAGATAAGGGTGAACAGGATTGAACTCTGTTTCTTGATAATAACTTGTGTTTATTTTCTCTTAGGAGGTGACTATGCCATTCTCTTTCTCATACAGCTACGTAAACTTTCTGTAAGTCTATTTAGTTGAGACACAAAAACTTGGGTCTGGCCATGCTTCAAGTTACCCCTTTATTTTTATTGTGGAATCATATATATCTTTCTCAGTTTTGAGATAACTGTAGTAACATTAAATATATACGAAACTGTTATATGTGAATGAGGAGTGGGGGTGTTTTCTCCACTTGTAAGCAGGAAGCTTTCTCCACCCCCACCCCCAACCCTGTCTTGAAATAGTACAATCTTCAAAGAAGTACTTCTACTGTTGGGCAATATTTCAACAGCAACCAAATATTTCTTTATTTTTATTTAAAGTTAAGTTTCTCCAGATGCAGTATACTTTTAGGTTCCCAGTCATGAATGAGTTTCTAAATATCCAGTATATTTGGGGTTCTCTATCTCTTGTTCTCACATTGCCTCAAGAAAGTAAGTCGCAGTTTTGAAAAGAATTAAGACACCCTCAAACATTTTCCTTTCATCCTTGAAAGGTAGCACCAGTTCTTATCAGTGGGTCTAGAAAAAAAATAAGCCCACCTATGGTTATGTCAAAGGTGACTCTTTTGCCAGGCATTCTAGGTTCTATAGAACAAGAGCTTATTCCACCCAGACAAGATGACTATCATCTCTCACCATCATGGAATCTACTCCTACGGAACCAGTCTTCTATTTCTTATGTGTGTGTGTTTTTTTTTTTAAAGAATTATTTTATTTATTTCATTTATTAATTTATTTTAGCTTGGCCTGAGAGGGAGAGAAAGGGAGAGAGAGAGAGAAAGAAAGTGAGAAAGTAAGTCACTAGGTCAGGGACTTGAAATACGGGAGTCCAGTGCCCTTAACCACCATGCCACCTGCTGGTCCCCCTTATGTGTTTTATTATCACTTCCCACCTTCAGATATGAGCTTATGTCTTTCCCCAGTGACTATATCCTATCCACAGTTATCCCTGCCTACTAAAGGCCTTTGGAGCTCAGCTAAAGTTTAATATAATTGTTACCAAGATCAGCATGTTGACTAAGGCTGTACAAAGCTCTGGGAGCTTCCAGATATAGGAAGATCAATTAGTACTAAATTAGTACTATTACATTATTACATACACACACACAACAAACACACTCTAGTTAATTTCTAGATAATAGTGTTTTTTTTTTTTTTTGAGAGATATTTGCTATGGGAAGCATGTGCTCACCAGAGAGATAGAGAGAGACAGAAAGTGAGAAATCACTCCCCAGGGAGTTGGCCATGCTGCAATCCCTTCTCTTTTATTCTTGTCTCAGGATTTTGGGCACACCTGGCATGAATGTCAAGCTGCTGGGTCAGGGACTTGAATCATGGTTGGCTACATGGGAGTTCAGCGCCTTAACCACTATGCCACCTGCTGGCCCCAGATAATATTATTTTAATGATTGCTTTAGAATTTACTGTCTAAAACTAAATGATGCAGCATTTTATTGCTTTATATTCTTGTATTACTATTTTTTCCCCTGTCTACTAGTTGTATATTTTCTCAGTCTAAAATGATAGCTATCCTCTTTTAATCTAGGTAACATGGCAAACCAATCTTATCCTTGCAGTGCTGGGCTTATAACAGATATTCAGTAAATACTTGCATTAATACACAAACATCTATGGAGTCTTAAGAAGTTAATGCAAAGTATATGTTATTAAAAAAACTACACAAGGGGCTGGCTCTGTGACATGGTGATTAAGGCAGCCAAATTCCACATGGCTAACTATGCAGCTTAAGCCCTGGATCTGAAAACTTGAAAAACACACTGAGGGTATGTGCATGTGTGCCCAAAATCCTGAAAAGAGGGAGGGATTGGCGGAGAAGGAGCGATGGTGTGACCATTCCCAGGGGAGGTACTGTCTTTTCTCTCTCTCTCTCCTTATCTCTCTCTGGTGAGTGCACATGCCCTCTAGCACTAAAACAAACAAACACAAAGATTTCAAAATTTTTTGAACCAAAATAAACTTGTAATTTAATTCCATGTTTTCATAAAGTTTTTGAAGTCTTTTCATACATTTATCAGCAGAGGCCCCTGAGGAAGTCTGTCATGTCATAGCTATATTTTGATGTGTATGTAAGCTTGGGACAAGTGTGTGTCACAGCATGTAATAACTAGACAAGACCTTCTTCCATTTACAGTATTTTTTTTTCTATAGGGCATGTGCACTTGCCTGAGAGGTAGAGAGAGACAGAGAGACAAAAAGTGAGAAATCACCCTCCAGAGGGTCTTCTCCTCCATTCTCCTCTTGGGATTTTGGGCATGCACACATATGCGCCCAGCCTGGTTTCAAGCCAGTGGGTCTGGGACTCGAACCACAGTCAACCATGTGGGATTTCAACACCACAACCACCACACCACCTGCTGGCCCCTTACAGTGAGCTTTAAAAATCAATATGCTATTGTTCCTGCAAGTATGAATGATGTGCAAGAATCATATTGTATGCTTTACAAAGTGGTTGTGGTTTATAAAGTCTGCTCAAGATTAGAGGGAAAGTGTCACAACACACTCAAACCTGCATCTATGACTCTGCAATAAAGTGGATGTCAGGCCTGGACCACCAGGGGCAGGGAGAATATGTGTGTGTGGGGGGGCGGAGAGAATGTACTAGAGGAGGGATACTCAAAGGGGAATAAGGAGTATGAAGGGGCAAGTGCTAAGATGGGATTGGGTTAGCAGTTAGAGGTTTCTCTTGTAGCTTTCTATAGCTCCTAGGGAGAAGGATTTTGAATGGACACAAATCACAGTGCTGCCCTCACGCTGTTTATGGCAGTAGACAGTAGTCTTAGCCACCTGGTCCCTGAGAGGGTCACAAGTCCATTGAAGAGTTTATGTAAGCTTTAAGTTGGCAGTTAGGATTGGGTTAAATTGGAATCTTTTAAGGTTGAATTACATCTTTAATATCTGCTAATCATTAACAGGGAGGCACACAACTCTATGTTCACCTTGCAGGCTCATACATGATGCCTCAAATCACTTCCCAAAGAGCTGAACAGCGACATCTATTGATTCAATCTGAACTAAGCAAGTTCAAAGAAACTGAAACATTCCCATTAAGATTCCCTCCCTCCTTTTAAAAGAAAAATTAATCATCATTCCAAAGGAGGTTGTGACATCAGCAATGTATTTTATCTTAGGAACAACACATCTCTCCAGGTTTCAATATTAAGACTATTGAGTGACTTATTTTTTGCCAAGCCCTTTGCTCAGTTTCAGAGAATTTTTAACTCCTTAAAATCAAAAGTCAATAGAAACAATGCAAAGGTCTGTGTGTTTGGAGGGGTTCTCATTGCTCAGGACTGCATCCTGGAAGAGGACCGAGACAATTGATTTGAAGGGGCAGTGGTGGGAAATAATGAAGTTGCTTTCTGCTCTAGGAAAACATGAGGAACAAATCTTTCCTGTGGATGAGCCTTGTGAGTTACAACCCAAATTGGTCTTTCCTAAATGGCCTCTAATTTCAAGAGAACCTTGACAGTATCCGAATTCTTAGTTGCATTTAGTGAAGCTTCCTTCTTTGTACTCAATGCTCTATTTCTTTCTTTAGTAAAATTCTAAAATTCACTGAACATAGAGCTGATGGAGATATTTCCTGGGTAATTTGGATAATTAAAAAGTAGTACACTCTGCCAAATTAAAAAAAAATGGTGTACATTCGGTAAAAAATACCTTTTCCTAGTTCACGTTTTACAAAAACCCTAAGAAACAATAGAACGAACAGTTTGGCCTTCAACCTCTTATTCACTTAAAGGAGATGTGAAGTGGCTCAAAGGGGTAGCATGAGGAAGGAAAGGAGAAGCTGCAGGTTGGTTAATCTGCAAATGGAATAATTAAGTATTGGTGTATTTGGATCACTGAGGAAAAATGCTAAATTTTCACCAATTATTAATTAGAGAATCATGCATGACTTTGGGAAATTTCTCTTTGTTATGAAATAGGAGGCATGGTTAGGAGATGTCCAAGCTGGCTTATTCAGGTCTGTTGAGATCTCTGTCTTTGCTTTTCAGACCCTAGTGGCCTGAGAACAGCATGGCTTTGAACCACACTGCTCTGCCCCAGGATGAAAGTCTGCCACACTACCTGCGAGATGGAGATCCCTTTGCTTCCAAACTTTCCTGGGAAGCGGATTTAGTGGCTGGCTTTTACCTGACGATAATTGGTAAGCTTCTTTAATTCTTCTATGCAAAGGCTGCATTTAGAGAATGCATGGGCTAATACATTGATTTCACAAAAAATTTTAAAATATTTAATGTAGATATTTTGGTGTTAGTAGAGAGTGCAGAAAGGTAGGAAATGGGGTGGCGTCATAGTGTTCGATACATGTTTCATACTCTTTCTTATCTTTTTTACTAGGGATAAGCATCCTGTTGATAATCCAAAGAACCTTTACAGCAAAATTATTTGTCTTAAGATTGTATTTCATTTTGATTATTTTGTAGTAGGTTGATTCTCTGAATACCAAAGTTAATAATGTCTTATTTAACAGAGAGAGTGCTTTTACTTTCTAAAACATGTTTTTGAGACAATCAGAAGATTAGACTCAGAATGAACTTCAGAAATAATTTTTTTTTGGCCTCTCCTTCTCATCATTGAGGACACTCTGGCTCAGATTACAGTTCCAGTAGACATACTGACTTTATTTCGCCTAAACGTAAAGTTATATCACAACTTCATGGCTAAGTCATTTTGGTGAAAATTGGAGAAAAAAATGTATTGGTGATAAATGGAAGTTAGTCCTGTGTCAAAAAATTTTTGTGTGTAATCCACAAAGTGGTCAATCTGCTTCCAGACTCTGTTACCCAGTGTAGTGGGTGCATGTGGCTACCAAATAGGTGAGCTTGCCAAACTGAGGTGTGCTGTGGTGTAAATACTGAGGACTTAGCACCAGAAAAAATCATGTCAAATAACTCAGTAATAATTTTCCAAAATTGAATCCATATAGATCCCATAATATGTCAGATCTATTAGGTTAAATAAAATATATTGGTAAAGTTAGCTTACCAATATATTTTTACTTTGCTTAATGTGGCTACCAGGAAAATTCAAAATACATATGTGGTTCATATTTCTGGTTTATAGTATATTTCTATTGGAAATGATTAATCTAGACAAATAAGATTTAACCACCATACTTTTCTTAAATTTCAAATTGCTGTTTTAAATTTGGGTGACCAGTGCACAGGTGGGTTATGTCTTTAGATTTGTCTGCCTTGAATCTTTTCAGATGTTGGATCAAATTTTTTTTCTCTTTCTCTTCTTACTTTGTTTCTCTCTCTCTCCTCTCTCTCTCTTCCTCTTCCTTCCCTTCCTCCCTCCGTTCCTGCCTTTCTCTCTTTCTCTCCCTCTCTCACCTACTTGTTACTGGCTAAGAATTCCATTTAACCCTCTGAAATTAGCAAAACTCTTCATTAGAAGAGTCTTGAGATCCCTCTATGGTCAGTGCTTGAGGCAAAAGGAATTCATGAGATTGAATCAGAAATTCTCCTGCAAAGTGAATCCCTGAGTCCTCATCTTTATAATTAATGTTTTACTAATTTAAATTCTATTTCTTATAAATGAAGCCCCATGTTCTTTTAAACACAAATATATATTGAGCATCCATTTTGCCACTAAGTTGCTGGGAATAGTACAGTGAATAAACTGGGTAAATATCCTGCCAGAACAGAGATCATTTTGTACTAAAATTCACACTAAACTTAAATAATTTCAATGATAAAAAGAGATAAAATAACCATCATGTAAATAGAATTTAATGTATTTCAATCAACTATAGAGACTGAATTAAAAACTAACATCTTTAAGACAATGAAGAATGTCAGTCTATTCCCCATCCTAGCAGGAAGGTTTGCAGGAAGAGAGGCAACCGGGTTGGATAGGTGGGGTTGGAAGGAAAAATCCACTAACATGTTCAAATGGAGTGCTGAGATGAAGTTGGAAAATAGTCCTCAAACAAGGGGAAGCATCGGGTGGATCAGGGAACTTCTGTCACAGAACGTTCACACAATGTGAGGGGTAGGGGCAGTCAGAGGGGTTGGGTTTATCTAGTTGTGTGGATGTGCCCAGACTCCTTTTAAGAAGCCAGAGTGGACTGAGCAACACTCTTGGTGAGCTGTGCTAAATACTAGAAGTTCTAGGGAAAACTGAAAGAAGAAAATAAAAATTAGGTTTAGAATGCATAGGAAATAGAGACCCATTTTCCACCTCTACTCTTACTATTATGTAAATATTTAGCTTATTAACAGTCCATATGTGAGAATTTTTTTGTATTCATAAAAAGATTCAGGGTTTTGATAAATTAATGATGCCCTCCTCCCCCTTAGTTTTTTTTTTCCTTCTTAATAGTATAATATTTTCCCTTAACTAGTCCTAAAAATAAATTTGCTTTCTCTTGACACTCATCTACACAAAAGATTACCTGTGGAAATAGTTTACATGCAGCTAGTAGAAAGTTGACTCTTTTTTGATAATGTTTTGGGCACTGGGTGAAACCCTATGAAGCAGGGTTAGTAAAGAAAATTTAAGAAAAGAAAAACAAGAAAACAAAATTCTCAAAAGAGTTGTTGACAAAGGGTATTTAAAATGAGCCTTGTGTACTGAATTTATTGTTTAAAATCTCTTTTTGGATACAAATTTGTTTTATATTTTCTTAAGACGTGTTTTCACATTTTACTTTCCCAGTGTGCCTTGCTAACTGGTTTCCTCTAATGAAACATAAGTTTCCTTGTGGTTGGTTTGCTCTAGAATGCCATAATCTCCCCCATTTCTCTCCTCTTCTGCTTTAAGAAAGCTAAAGAGGTTTTAACAGACCATTAAGCAGCACTGACTCCAGGGAGTCAGAATTTCCTAAGAGCACAATGCAGTTAGTTCCTGGTGGTTTCATACCATCGACTGAAACACACAGTTTCTTCCTTGCCCCCAAAATGAGTTGTGGTGGAGAAGTAGAAGTTAAAATAGAAAAATCTGGGTTTCTCCTGTTAATACTCTCCTTATTCCTTACTACTAAAGGCAGCTGTACCAGATTCTCATTTATACACAGCTACACTATGAAGCAAGAATTCCTGAAGAAATCTACTCTACATGTTAAGCTATGGAAGTAGGTGTATTCTTTTCTTAAAGTCAGTAGGGATTGGGTCTTTTTGGATTTAAATTGGGTTTGTAAGCACTTTTGAATAGTTTTGTTGTGATGCCAAAGTCAATTAGTCATTAATAAAAGATATAACAAAGTGGGAACACATTTATGCCATTGTTGTAGGCTTGGTGGGTTGAGGGTTACTTTCTCTCCCCTTGGTGGGAGGGGGAGAGCCCATGTTATCATTCGTCACCCACTTACCCATGATACCTAGTCCAGTAGCAGCTGAAGGCTGTCCTGTCTGCCAGACACCCAGCATCCATGTCTCCTCAGGAGGCAGAAGTCCTGGGATCTGTCCCCAGGGGATGACCCTTTCCTTGCAGGGGGTTGTGCCAGCCTTATCTGGTCCCTGCCTCTCCTGCATGCTGGTGTCCCCTCAGGAGTCCACAGTGATACTGAAGGCACCTCCCTTGGTTGGCTTCATCTTTAGAATTTATCAAAACCTAAGGGGTTAACCCTATTTATCAGAGGGGGGGAGTTCTATAAAGCCAATTATCTATAAAAATGGCTGAGGAAAATACTCTACTCTGGGGGCCAGTACAAGAACTGACCATTGGGATTCCCATACCCTCTGAGTCTCACTGGGAAGTTAGTGATTCCTTTTTCTGGGTAAGTTTCATCTTATAATCCCTGACTCCTATTTCTTTGGAAGCAATCCATCCCTTGCCTGTCACTCAAACTCATGCTTTGTATTTCATCTTCTTAATTTAGATTTTTATTTAGAGTCCTCTCACTACCCTCTAAATCTATGGTGTCCATTTTTGAAATTGAGAAGTGTTTCATAGCTGAGTGAACTCTAACTCCCAGTTTTAACAATAAGAATTTTTATTTTTCCTTGTAGGGATTCTGTCCACATTTGGAAATGGGTATGTCCTTTATATGTCTTCTAGACGAAAGAAGAAGCTAAGACCTGCTGAAATAATGACTATCAATTTGGCAGTCTGTGATCTGGGAATTTCAGGTAACACTCCTGTGCTGTTTCTTCTTCACGGGTTTAAACAATTCTCCATTCTAAGTATCCATGGGCTCCGAGTTACCCACTACCACTATCTGCTCCTCGTGTAGTAAGCCGTCTTTAGAAAATTTGTGGTAAGTCAAGTGTTGCCTGGCTAAGAGATCATTCTTTTAACATTTATTGAGTCTTTTATATGTGTTAACATGTCAATGCTGAGGACATAATTTGGAATAACATAGTTCTTGCTGTCCTTTACACACCTTAAAGTGTATTGGGCTGAATAATTCAGAAATCAGAATGTACAGGCTGGCTTCAGGTCACTGTTTTGAGTTCTATTATACTCCTCCCACTTTTTTAGAGGTCTAGTTAAAACAAGGGAATGGAGTCTTAAAAGGTCAATGATAGCCAAACATAGTCAAGAGGTGAGTATAGGACGAGGAAAGAGCTGCCCTGCTAATGGTATATTTAGTTAAAACTTAGGGACTGACTGAAAGTATAGGGAGAGTCTGTGACACGGCGAAGGTGCCTGGATTCTACCTGGCCAAATGTATGGTTAGAGTCCCAGACTCAGTAGTTTGAAAAAGATACTGGGTGCATTTGTGTGCATGCCCAAAATCTTGAGAGGAGAATGGAGAAGGGACTGTGTGGCATGGCCAAAATTTCTCACACTCCCTCCGTCTCTTTCTCTCTCTCTCTCTCTTTTTTTTTTCTTTCTGTGGTTAGTGCACACCCTATGGCAAACATTAAAACTAACTAGCTAACTAACTAAATAAATATAAGTCTGCCTTTTGAGGGTGCAACAACAAAAAAGAAAACATTATACACACACACACACACACACACACACACACACAGGAAGCTTCTGGTTCAGTGGTTCTTAAATTTAGCTGCACAAAACAATTACTTGGAGAGCTAAATCAAACCACCAAATCAAACCAAAACAAAATAACTTATGCCTGAGTTCCATTCCCAGAAATTTTGATTTAAGTGGTTTCTGAATGTTACTTGTGAATCAGGATATTTAAAATTCTAACCTCCAGATGAGTTAATATGTGGCCAAAATTGAGAATCATTGATTCTGTTCTGGATTACTTTGTTTCTCCATAACAAAACAAAGAGGGATTAGAATAAAATTTCTTTTGAACTCTATTTTAAAAAATACGAATGATTTTTGGGGAAACCACCTCTTTTTGCTTTATTCTATAACACTCCAGTATTTCAAGGCTGCTTTGATGTGCTCTAGTATGTCCAAATTGCTATTTAGCTTATGGTCTTAGATTTTTAAAATGGAAGATACTGTGTTAGAGAAGCACACACCAGCTGCTCTTAACCACAAGAAGAAAACTTTTAGAAGTTTCTCATCTAAAGGTTCACTTTAAAAATGTTTTCTGATATTTTTTTTCTCTTCATGAGTGGATTTCCCTGCTGTACCCAGTCTCTAACAATAAGGCTCAATAATAATCTTTACTTACTAAGTCACTGCGTATCACACAGCTATAGATGAGTTGCTTTCTTTTTGGGAGTGTGGATAGTCTTGGTTATGTGGGGTGAGAGGGGAGTCTTAGTAGGGACACACTCGAATAGCATGACCCCTTTTGGCAAATGCATATGCACATTAAGAGATCATGAAATGCCAGCCTCTTTCTGTGAAAACTGTCTGCATCAAACCCCACGGAACTTCCAAGGCTGCAAATTATCTGCCATTTTGGCTATTGCCACGTGATGGCGGTATCGCAACATGAATGATAGTCTTCCTGGTCTGCTCACCTAGCTGACCCTTGAAGGTTCTTTGGTAGTAAGTGCAAAATGCTCGAGTAAAACCTGTCATTTCAGCTACATCTCTTCCAAGTGAAAAATGCTAGACTCATGCTTAAGGCTGAATTAGACTAGGCTTAAATAAAAAATGTCCTTAATTGGTTTGCTACATTGAGAATGCTTTCAATCAAGCAAGTCTGCTCTAGAATTGCACAATCCACCTCATTACTCTGCATATATCTTTAGAGTAATTTACCAGAAAACATTTTCTTCCATATGACAGCTTTCTCTGATTAACCCAGATCAGTTTTTTTCAACTTCTGAGCATCTGTAATACACTTTCATTTCCAATAAACCTTTAAAGGTTTGACTCTTTTACTTTTCTTCTCACTCAACTACATTCCATTATGAGCACCTTGAAGAAGGGTGTCCTACACACCAGATGTATTGTGCCTATGCTGCTAGTACTTGTCTAAATACCGATGGTTCTCAATCAAGTATACATACTAGAATAACCTTGGAAGTTAAAAAAAAAAAGTGTATTCATACCTGGGCTCAACCACACAAACAAAATCTGAGAATCTAGAGATTGGAATTCTGGATATTGATATTTAAAGCAAAGCAAAGCTAAACAACTCCACTGATTCTGAGGGGTAGCCATATTCAGAAGGATTCCACTAAGTAGAAGATAGAGGAGGGACATTCTATGACACAAAGGTTCACCAGAAGCTCCACTTCAGAGGGAAGATTAAAATGACTTTTGTGAGTCAGGGTCCTAGGCATAGCAGACACTAGTGATGCTCTGTTTAATCACTTTCTCTTTCCTTTTTGCTGCTTTAGCATCCAGTCAGCTGACACCTGCCTTAAATCTTTGTATTTGCTGTCTCTTCTGTCTAGGCGCTTTAACTATTTGCTTAATGTCTCTCCTGTTGATTTAGGCATTTGCCTAAAAGTCATTCCTTATATTAAAGAACAATTTCTATCTCCTTAATGTATGTTATGTTTTTCGTCATGGTATTAATTGCTACCTACCATTCATACATTTTGTGTATTTTTAAAATGTAGTTTTAAAAGAATTATTTATTTAATTTTATTACTTTTCTTCAAGTTAACCAGAGAGAGATGAAAGAGAGAGAGAGAGAGAGAATGAAAGAGATAGAGAGAAAACAAGCTGCCAGGTCTGGGATTTGAACTGTAGTCAGCCATGTTGGATTCCAGCACCTCAGTCACCATACCACCTGCCAGGCCCCCTATATTTCTTTTTGTTTTTGAGAGATTTTTGCTATAGGGCAAGTGCGCTTGCTGGAGAGACAGAGAGATAGAAAGCAAGAAATCACCACCCCAGAGGGGAATGGCCACGTCACAATCCCTTCTCCTCCAGTCTCCTCTTGGAATTTTGGGCACACAGGCACACACAATCAGTGTGAGTTTTAAGACACTGGGTTTGGGACTTGAACTGTGGTCAACTACGTGGGAATCCAGCAACATAACTATTATGCCACCTGCTGTTCTCAGAGCACCTACATTTCACGTATAATATTACAAACTTATTTTTGTCCGCTCTACCTGTTAGAGTAAATTCATCTGTCTTTTAAAAATATTTATGTATTTTTTATTATTATTCATACATTAAATCGCTATACATCATTTAGATTGTGAAGAGACTTTACCCAGCATGATATACACCTCAGCCCAGCCCAGCTGAGAACATCATATACATCCTCGTCAACAGATAATAAACCTTATCTGTGTCCCACAAGTGTCTTACCTCTGCATTCCCCCCCACCCCCAAATTTCCCATGAAAAAGCTTCTTAAAGTAATAAATGCATACAGGAAAGTGGCAGGATACAAAATTAACTTACAAATGTGTCAGTCTTGGTCTCCACTTTGTACCCTTGCACCTTGTTCCCTGCGTGTTACAGATACTGAATCAATCTTTATTTATTAAATAATAATTGATTTTAAAAAAGGTCCTCATTGCTCACTGATGGTGGTGTTAGACTCACTAGGATCAGGAGGCTTTCTTATGAGGGTACCCAGTCTAGCAAGTGGGCATGTAGGAACCACTGTCTAGATAACTGGAGATATGCATCCCACGTACAGAAGTCCCTCAGTAAGCGTCTGTTAACTGCCTAACTCAATGAACGCCTGCAAACCTTAGCATACTAAAATGGGACACACCTGGGAGGAGCGGGGCGCTGACACTGCAGGCTGTGAATATCAGTTAGAGCACTTCTGATGCAATCAGGTTAGGGAACTTCTTTTGATATATAGATCAGATAGAAGCTTTTAAGAGCTTCCTCAGTACATTCCTTTCAGGGAGGTGAAGATTGAACACAATGAATAGGGAGGGCTGCAGGGTATGCATTAAAATTAGCAGAAAGCTTTTAAGAAAGTGAAACCAAATAGAACCCTAATGGAAGCCCCAGGAATACATAGTTTAAATACCAGAAATCTGGGTCTGGATGTAAACAGATTGAACCTAATATTTAGTGAAGTAGCTGCATTGTGTTTAAATAAACTCTAACTCAACAGAACAAGAAAAAAAAAAGAGGCAAAACAAACAAAAACACCAAAACAGAAGAGAATTAAATCTAGTCTGAAGCTTAGAAAGAAGAAAATTAACAAATGCTTCTTAAACTTCTATTTTTTAACTAGTGATTTTTTTTTTTGAAAAAGAAAAATGAGGGACCAGCAGTTAGCATAATGGCTATGTCACTGGACTCCCATGTAGTCAACCATGGTTTGAGTCCCAGACCCTGTAGCTTAAACTCAAGCCGGGCGCATATGCATGCATGCCCAGGATCCCAAAAAGAGAATGGAGGTGAAAGGATTGCCGCATGGCCATCTCCCCTGGGAAGTGATTTCTGCTTTCTGTCTCTGTTTTTCTGGCAAGCGCATGCGCCCTATAGCAAAAACCTCTCAAAAAAATTAAAAAAAAAAAGAAAAGAAAAAAATTACTTAGAAGCTGAATATCTAAAACAGATGAAAAGGATCTTCACTAACTGAAAGAAGGCGAAGCGTGAAGCCTTAGTTGTTTAATATCACTTCCCCTATAACCTACCCAGTTCCCCTTCCACATGCACAGATGCATGCCTTTGTGTGCTAAGTCTTAGAAGAGCTCCATGAACCCACAGGACTCCAGGCAGGAGCATTTGAAAATGCTGGACTACCTGATTATTAAGATTTTCCCAAGAGCCAGCAGGTGGCATAGTGGTTGAGGTGCTGGACTCACATATGGCTAGCTACACTTTGAGTTCTGGACTCAGCATCTGAAACTCACCCTGGGCATCTATATGTACATGCCAAAAACCATGAGAGAAGAATGGAGGAGAAGCAATTGCAGTGTGGCTATCCTCTTGGTGGTGGGGGGGGGTGATTTCTCACTTTTTCTCTTTCTGTCTCTCTGGTGAGTGCATGCACCTTATGATAAAAATCTCTTTAAAAAATTAAAGATTTTCCCAATTCTAGGGTTCTTTTCTTCCCTTCACTCATAGCTTCCCTATGAATATTCAAAATTTTGGAGTTTCTTAAGTACTTTTTATTCTTTGATAATAACAAGGAGTAGTAAAAGACCAACTATGTTAAATATTTCCTAATAAATAAAGTCGAATTTCAAAAAAAGTTATCCACACTATTCCTTAATATATATATATTGAACTCCTACCTTCTTCTGCATAGGAATTCAGTCTTTATTCTGCAGAGCCAACCAACCTTCTCCTCTTCTAAATTCACAGCAATTAGTTCCCAGTGCTTCTCTAATTAAGGCTTTCCCTATTAGGTAACCTCTCTCTCCCTCCAAACCCTTTTCATAGACTCTTAACTCCTAAAGCACAGTGTTACCGTGGGATGTTAGAAACCAGATGCCTTTTCTTGTTCGGGGATATCAAGCTTTACACACTCAGATTCCAGAACACCCACTTAGGGGAAGAGGATGAGGTGGATGGAAATCACCTTTTATCTTCTCATCTTTCTCCTTCTCTTTCTCTTCATGCTCTCCTCCCTCCATCTCCTCCATCTTTCATTGACTGAGACAATTTTTGTGGAAGTTTTTGTTATTAAAAATATTGTATTTATCTCAGGTGTGTAAGTATGTTTTAACATAATAAATATACTAATAACTTATGTTACTAGATTTAATGAGGGAAAAACTTATGATTACATTAGAGCCAAAGAAAGCATTCAACAGAACTTAAGATCTATTTCTGAAAAAAAATTTTTTAATTTAAATTTTGATGTTTTATTAATTATGACATTATGTCTAATAAAAGGCAGCTGAAATATCATAATTAATTAAACATTAAAATTAAGTCTTCTAAAATGAGTCAAAAGATTCTGATATGTATTATGATAACTTCTATTCAACATTGTACTGGAAATCCCAGACAATGTAATACAACAAGGAAAAAAAAATCAAATGAGTTAAAAACTGCAATTAAAAAAAAACTGCAGTTAGTAGGTCATGAGTCCACATAGTTGTCTGTCATGAGTCGTTGAGCTATCAGACTCAAGAAGGTATTCCAATTGAGTGTATGTATGGTGCATTTATAGTTAAGAATTTCTTTTATCAAATTACCCAAAAGGAGAAAGGAGGAAAGTGGATTGCAGTGTGGCCATTCCCCAGGGGGGGGGGTGGGGGGTGATTTCTCACTTTCCCTCTCTGTCTCTCTCTGTTTCTTTGCAGCAAGAACATGCAACCTATAGTAAAAATCTAAAACACAAAAATTAAAAAAAAAAAAACAAATTACCCCTTAGTTCAGGATTAATGCCTTATTTTAAAGACTTCTTCCTTCAAATGAGACCATTCATACTTTGTACTCTGTGGAGCAGCATTTCCTAAGAAATAATCATAAAATATATGCAGAGTTTAGTAATAAAATGCATTTCAAAAATACTATTGGACGCAAAGTAGGTAGTTACTTTTCTGACTCTGAAAATTTTAGAACCTTGAATTATGGTAGCTGTGATGAAGTGACTTAACAGTTCATTTATTTATTTATTTGTTTATTTATTTGCTTATTTCTTTGTTTTGGAGATCAACTCAGAAAGGATCATTATTTTGCAGAGCCATAGTTTCTAAACATGCTTTTCGACGTTGAATGGATGCTGAAGTGCAGTCACAAAACTTTGTTCCCGTGACTGCTTTTCGATTACGCCAGCTTGAATGTCTAACTTTGGAGGGAAAAAAAAATAGTTAAGTCTTGGGCACTCAAGGGGGGAAGTCGATGTCGAAAATTTATGCTTGAAGAGAAATTTTTCTCTTTGAGATGTCACTATGGATACAATGCCCTTTTTCTCTTAGCATTCAGATGAACCAGTGACATAAAACATAAAGAGTGAACAAGGTGTCGTCACTGCCCACTGCAATCATGTCAACAGTCCCTGAACCTCTGTCTCTTCTAGATAATTTTTTAGAGTAGTAAGTTTTCAAAAAAACTCCTATGCCCCTTCCCTATCTTTGGCCATTGGGATGACCGGAAACCTCTCTGGATAACTTCAAACACAGTTTATTCAAAGGTAATTGCCAGACTGTAATCTTCTTGGATATTCTGCGTAGTGAAGAGTGTGGGGGGTGTAATGTGTGTGGGTATGATCACTCATGCTCCTGTGCTTCAGGACAAAAGAGGCCAGGTGAGATGAGGTGGGTGGGGAAGTTTGAACTGGGGGGGAACTTCCCTTGACAAACTGCTTGGTGCTCTAGTTGTAGGCAAGCCGTTCACCATCATCTCTTGCTTCTGTCACCGCTGGGTGTTCGGTTGGATTGGCTGCCGCTGGTATGGCTGGGCTGGATTTTTCTTTGGCTGTGGAAGCCTTATTACCATGACTGCTGTCAGCCTGGATCGGTATCTGAAAATCTGCTATTTATCATATGGTAAGTTGGAAGGTTTCCCATTTCATGATAATCAAAACTAGGTTGGTTGAGCGTCAGAGATACATGTATTTTATACAGGTGATAAATAAAGATTATTAATAACCTCAGAGATTAAGAGTATTTCTATGTATAGCCTATCTATTCTAATGTGTGTTTGAGGACTTGAAACTATGTCAATGTATGTTTCTTTTAATATCATTTTCATAGTTTTGTCTGGTGTCTTGCTATAATGCTTAATTTAAAAAGTCTTATTTTTCTCATATAAAGTGTATAAGTTTCTACCATAATTTTCTGTAAAGTGTGTAAGTTCCTACCATACTTTGCAATGTAAACAGAATAAATAAAATGCATTGAAAGATATTAGGTCCAGGATGTTTGGCCAGTTCCCCGCATAGTAAGTGTAATTACAAGAAAAACTACTAATGATTTTTCTTTAAGACTCAGGCTTCCTGGGATTTTAGGGATAAGAATTACAAAATGTTCACGTCTAAGTTAGAGAACCATGAAGCAGTTCCTGTATGAAAAGATACACACACAGAAACATAGCTCAGTGATTTTTGTGGTGGTGGTAGGTAGAAAGATGAATGACTATGAGAATTGGTGAGGAATGAACTAGCAAGTTTTTAGAGCCTAAATTAATTAATTAATTATACGTTTCTTTTTTTTTGGAAAGTTTTTTTTCCCCCTAATTTCTTTCATAAGAGAGAGAGAGAGAGAGAGAGAACCCCTAAAAGAGTCCTGACACTGTGATCCAAACCCAGTTTCAGCCAGCCCTGGATTTTGGATATATGTGTGCCTGGTGCATTCAAGGTGATCTCTGGACAAGAACCTGGACCCTTCACATATAGGCCAACCTTGTATAGAATTGCGTTTAATGACGTGTGCCACCATCTGACACACGTATTTCCGTTTTTACAATGACTAAACCATTCTACTGGATTGTTGGAAAAGTCATGATATATTTTTCTATGTAAAAATTAGACTACCTAATCTTGTTAAAAGCAGTTTTTTAGTACTTTTGCTTCTTGGAGTTTTGGGAATTTATTGCACCTGAGAGAAAAGCACTGGGTCTTTAATACTGAGAAGCAAGTACACCTGGAGAACAGTAGTGACTCCCTCTGAATAAAGCTGCTTTGATTGTCAGTCTGTCAATCATAGTGACGGTGACCATGGATACAGTCTGGAGACAGAGGTAGGAAAGATCAGGTTGACCCAATGCTTTCAGTATGGTAGCATTTCTCTTTATTATTCTAACATTTTACAGTTCTCAAACTCCAACCATGCATAGTGAAGGTTGTGAACCATCACCTTCATGATCCAGCATGAATTTTTAAAAATCTCTTTATTTATAATTTGCTGTAGGGAGAGAGACGGAAAGAGAGAGAGGAAAAGTAGAAAGCATCCCCTAGGGGGATGACCATACCACAATTCCTTCCCTTCTCATTCTCACCTTGGAATTCTGGGTGCATATGTACATGTACCCAGTGTATTTTTCAGGCTGCTTTTGGGACTCAAACCACTCAGTGGGCCATATGGGATCCAGTAGTATTCTAACCACCACACCACCTGGCTGGCCCACATTCCTTTGGTAGGCATTTAAAACTTCCTATAGAAATAGCTTGAATCAATTTCCATTAAGATAAAAATACCAGTTTGTTGTATATATATTCTGAATGACATTAGAGTCTAATTATTTCTATAAACTTTTTTTTTAGTCCTGGCAAATAGATTTTAAGCTTTACCATAGATTTTATAGATGAACAGGGAAAAAAAATTCAACCTCCTGCAAGTATTTGAGGAATATTGTACTAAACCTTGATGCCTCTGTTTTTAAGTATTTTCTTGAGTTTAGGCTTTGTGTCAATTTAAGAGATGATGCTGCCCCGTGCAAAAACCATTGCAGGGTATAACTCCATTGGGAACTGTATGTATTTTCCAGCTTCGTCTAAGGTTGACTTTCAATAGCATGGTTTCATCATTTAATCTGATGTGCTGTTAAACTCTCCACATAGTGTCCCAGAATGTTGGAATTATTAGGTTGCTTGAGGACCTTTCTCCCATGTAATGTGGTAAACTCTTTTAAGGCATCCCTGAGAGATGACCTACTTGGCCTCTTCTTGAATAATTCCAGTGACCAGTGACGGGGAGCTTACTACTGCACAAGGCAGCCTATTCTGTGATTGGTCTGCTCTCATTGTTACAATGTTATTCCTTATATTGAGACAAAACTGCCTCCCAGTAATCTCCACCCATTGGTCCTAGTTCTGACTTCTGGAGCAACACAGAACCAATCTACTAATCTACTCCCTCCTGTACTTGACAGCCTTTCACCATACTCGAATGTAAGTATGAACACCTCACCAAGTAACCCTCATCATAAATGCTTATACGTATGCCTCCGCACATTCCTGTAAATATATGTGATTATCCGCGCCAATGTTTATCTGCTGTAATTGATAATCAAGACATATATCGTGGCTACACAATTGCTACCTCTATTTTGCTGGGCTTAAGAAATTTGCATTTTATGATACAAGATGCCATGCATTTGAAAAAAATGAGGACAATAGAGTATAAAAACAATCTGCTATATTTTTAAATTAGCACTAAATAAGACAAACTTAGCACGGCATATGAATGCAGTGCTTTGTAGTTGGCAATGCAGGCCCCCTTCATTACTTTGGTTAACCCTTATGAAAGCATGTAAGCACTGAATTCTTATTTCCTCCATTTTACTGCCAAGAACGTGGGACATCTAGAAAGTTTACATGAATGTGATCAAATGCTGACTTCCCAAACTTCATACTGCAGAAAGCAGAGGCAGCCTCTGAGTCTATGTTGAAGAAAGCATTGAGCTTTTATTGAGTACATTTGACATTTCATCTCTGCTGCTACAAAACCAAAGCAGTAAGGAGTGACTTCCCGGCCTCTTCGTTTGAGGTGATGCGTGGGTGTGGAGATAATTTCCTGCGGAGGCTGCAGCACCAGCTCCGGCTGACCTGTCTTTGGTGGTTATGTTGAACTTTGGAAAATGATCACTAGTGCCTTACAGCTTTTCTTAGATGACTGCACTATTTCTTCATCTTGAAATTCTCTTTCGGTTAACAGAAACTAGCGCTGAAAAACAGAACTCATTTTTTGTCTTCCTGAAAATTTTCACAGAATTACTTTTGCAGAACATGACGCAACCTACTTATGTTCTCTGCCTCTCCTGCTATGGCTATGTGAGCATGACTGTTGTGCGAATAATGTTCGAAGATTCAAAATCTGCTCTACAAATCGCCAAGCACAGTCAACCACTTTAACATCACATACTGGCATGTCATGGTTTTAATCCACCAACCCCCACTCAGCAAGTACTTAGGAAGACAAATGAGATTAGAGACACCAAAGCTTTTAGAAAAAAGGCTATTTAAAGATACAAGCAAGGTTTTGTGGTTTCTCACCTCCCCCAAAGGATTCTCCCTCGGATGGTTTCCTAATACATGCTTTTGAGATATTTCCCCAAGATCGTCCATTGTCTTCGATACCCTCTCATCTTCTTCCTGTGCCCTTTCCCCTGCTTTTGTCACTCCTCCCTCCTGAAGCTCTCAGATGCCTAGAGAAAACTTTCCCCATGAAATCTCTTCATATTTGATTCTCCTGGAGAAAGGAAGGCCCAAGCTCTGGAACTTTTCTACGTTCAATCCACTCTCCTTCAGTCTTCTGTTATCTGCCCATGTCTCCCAGAATTCAGTGGAATAGATCTTTGGAGGTGCAATTTGACATATCAAGGGGAGGTATTTGGGTGTAGGGCAGATTACATCCAGGTAATGCTTTTCTTCCGCCTCCAGGGGTTTGGCTGAAAAGAAAGCACGCCTACATCTGCCTGGCAGTCATCTGGGCCTATGCTTCCTTCTGGACCACCATGCCCTTGGTAGGTCTGGGGGACTACGCACCTGAGCCCTTCGGAACCTCCTGCACCTTGGACTGGTGGCTGGCCCAGGCCTCAGTAGGAGGCCAGATTTTCATCCTGAACATCCTCTTCTTCTGCCTCTTGCTCCCAACGGCTGTGATCGTGTTTTCCTACGTGAAAATCATTGCCAAAGTTAAGTCCTCTTCTAAAGAAATAGCTCATTTCGACAGTCGGATCCATAGCAGCCACGTGCTGGAAATGAAGCTGACCAAGGTAACTGCAGTATTAATTTACAGAGGTGTTTCCTGATCCATTAAAACTTTATAGAACAAAGAGGACAGGGAATGTTGGAGACTGGGAGAGCTTAGAATCTTCACAGTTGAAGTGCTTCTGAAGTTTGTTATTGCTTGTCTAAGCCTTTGTAGTCTCTTTCTGTCTCTGTTTCTTTCTGATTTTCTCTCTCTCACACATACACATTGTTTTTTTCAAAGTTTGCTACAGGGTACATGTTTTAAGTTTTCTACAGGGCATTTGTGCTTGCTGGAGAGAGACAGAGAGAGAGATAGGAAAAAGGAAAGTGAGAAATTATCCCCAGGGGGAATGGCCATGACTCAACCCAATCCCTTCTCTTCCTTTCTTCTCTGAGAATTTTGGGCACATACACAAGTACCCAGTGTTTTTTTTTTTTTTTTTTTTAAAAATTTTTGTTTTTTTTTTTTTTTTTAGAAATTTTTGCTATAGGGTGTGTGTGCTCGCTGGAAAGAAAAGGAGACAGAAAGTGAGAAATCACCCCCCGCCCCCCCTCCCCAGGTTGAATGACACATCATAATCCCTTCTCCTCCATCTCCTCTCAGGATTTTGGGCATGCACACACATGCACATGGCATGAGTTTAAGCCATCAGGTCCAGGACTTGAACCACAGACTTAAGTCACCTTAACCTCCATGCCACCTGCTGGATCCACATACATTCTAACATCAATCGGATTTGTATAATGGATTTACTGGGGGGCTTTTCTCTACTGACGAGGGTATTATTAATTCATAATAATTATCTTAGTAATGAGAATAACTTACAGATCATATAATGCCTTACAGCATTTGCTATTTTGCCTAGACTTTTGTGGGCAGCATTAGGGTCATTTTACCACTTAAATTATTTATGGAACAAGAATTTACCACATATGCTTTCACATGGGAAGTTTGTCTTAGCTCAAGAGCAATTTCTGCAGTTGAGTCCCTTGGTAAATGCTAATTTCAGAGCTGGCAGTTCTTTAGATACTGCGGTGTGAGAAAAAGCACACAATTTGATAATGATGAGAGTTTTAATCCCATACTCACCAGATTTGTGACCCAGAGCTAGGTACTTTGCTTATTTGAATTTCTATTTCTTCACTCATATAATGGGGATATTTATATCTATCTGGTTTATGGTAGAAATAAATTCAGATAAAGCACATTATTCCGTTACCTAGTGCATAGTAGCTATTAAGAAAAAAACTGTAGTTTCTCCTTTTTCCTTATGCCTTTAGGACTCCCTAGTAAAGCCTGTAGCAGTAATCTTCATGCTTTTATGATATCTCACCCTATGTTGAAAAAATATTTTTCATCACATACCTTGAATATAAATGACATTCAGGTAACACCATCAAACTATTAAATATTAGCACAACCTAATTTATAGCTCATGTTTTAAAGATAAGAAGAATGGTACAGCTACAGGGATGCATGCTGCTATGATGTGCTGTGCAGCCTGGGACCATGTGGGAGGCCCAGGTATAATTCCTGGTTTAACCCAGAAGCTGAATGTCATGGTATGCTCATGCAATGCCAGCTGGGATTGCAGGCTGAAGCAGGAGGTTGAGAGCTTAGCTGTCTTGGGTAACATACCAAGATACTCTCTTAATAAAGATAGACATGGTGGCATGAACCTGTAGATCCAGTTGGGAAGGTGAGGCAAGAGGCTCACAGCAGCAACATTATCAATTAATAAATGAGTGGAAAAATATAGATTGAAGTTCTAGTTGTTCTTTCCTGTATCCCCGTCAGTCATGTTGATTGAAATCCCATCTTCAGGTGTCTTCAAGGCCACTTTACTTTGGATACCACTGATATCAGGGACCTATAGCAACATGGTTTATTCCATATGAGAGGTGGCTTCTTAATGACTCATGACCTTCATTTTGTTAATATTTCTTTCCCCAAATCTCAGATTTTTTTTTTTTTTTTTGGTTTTGCAAAGAGCTCTTAGGTTTATGGCATGAAGTAGTAGAGGTTCTTAATGGTTCCAGTTGACCTTTATTCTCTAAACTCCACATGCTAAGTAAGAGGAAGTTTTTTTTTTTTTTTTTTTTTTAGAGGTTTTCACTATAGGGCGCATGTGCTCACCAGACAGACAGAGAGACAGAAAGCGAGAAATCACCCCCTAGAGGGGATGGTCACGCCGCAATCCCTTCTCCTCCATTCTCCTCTCGGGATCTTGGGCACACACGCACACGCACCCGGCGTGAGTTTTAAGCCACCGTGTCCGGGATGCGAACCACGGTCGACTACGTGGGAGTCCAGCGACATAGCCATTACGCTAACTGCTGGTTCCCAAGGAAGTTTTCTTTTTTTAAAAGAATTATTTTATTTAATCTTATTTATTTATTTACTTGTTTTTAATTTGACCAGAGAGGAACAGAGAGAGAGAGAAATTGAGGGAGAGAGAGAGAGAGAGAAAGGGAAAGTGAGAAAGCAAGCTGCCATGTCCAGGACTCAAACTGCAGTCAGTCATATGGGAGTCCAGTATCCTTAGCTACCCTGCCATCTGCCAGCCCCAAATAAGAGGAAGTTTTGAGGGAATTTTTTACTTTAAATCTACAATGATAACTTAATAATAAAGCAATTATTAAACAAAATTGCTGAGTCAGGCATGTCTTATAATTGGTTGTAAAGTAGGAAATCTTTGCATGAAATACAGTATATCCGGTATCATAAAGTAGGTTCTTTATGTCTAGCTCTCCTCTTAGCTCTTCTCAGTGATCTAAAAAATATAATTGAACCAATTAATCAAAGTTAAATTTGGGTTACATGAATACAAATCCTACTCTGTGCTTGAACTGGGTAAGTATACTACTGATAAACATGTCCCTTTTCAATAGCTATAAAAGTAGCCCTGGGAGATGTGCTGTCCATCACTCTGCTGTATGGTTCCAAGCTTACCTGGAAGCACTGTGATTTGACATGCCATGAATTGCTGAGATGTCACTTGACATGCTCTCTTTCTGCCATTCCTCAGTAATATTCTAGACCTTGGTTCTTGTTCAGTGACTCTGGGTCCCAATTTCACTGGGGCCCTTCTCCAGTTTCTCTGAGTTTGTTACTCATTGTCTTCTCAACCTGATCTACTCACATTCTAGCACTTGTTCTTCCTATTTTCCTAAGGGGTTGACAGCTTGTTTAGTTAATGCTTCTAAAACTCATCATGCATCTGAGATGTAGCAGTGTAACCATTTAATTTGCTTTATTGTTATTATTTTGCTTGAGTTGAACTGCAGAAGTCAAATAGGTAGCCTCACCCTAGACCAAATTAATGAAAGAGTTAATTAAAAAATGTAGGCATACATATGTGTGATCTTGTTATTTGAATACACACACACACGCACACACACACACACATACATGTATTTATAATCTAACATAAATGACATCATATAATATTATGTTATAGTTGTATATATTTAATATGTACATAAAAAGCCTATATTAAAATAAAAAACCTTAAATATTTCTAATGATATTTGTACAAAAATTAAAGTAAAAATTCAGCACATATTGAAATATAAACAGTTTTCTATTGTGACATCCTCTGTACTACGTTAAAACTATTTTCAATAACTACTCAGTATTGACCTTGATTTTTTTCCTACTGCGTAAAAGTAGAAACAAATTCACACTGTTTTTTTTTTTTTTTTTTTTTTTTTTTTTTATAGATTTAAATGCCTTTTTCCCCATTTGACTGCTGTTCAGGATTAACAATTTGTTTGTTCCCTTGGTGCTTCTGAGCTTTGGAATAGCCTGCGCTAAAACCTTATTCCTTAATAGCCCATCTTCCTGTACTATGGCATCAAAAATCATTTAGTATTTTTTTTTGTAATCTAATAATTTTAGCTAGATTATTATTTTGACCTGCGTTTTGCCAATCTGATCTCATTCAAGCTAAAAATTGGCATCCCATCTATAAACTTTTCTCTGCTTTGTAGTTTCTTTTTAATTAATTTAGAAAATGGTTTTGCTGCACTTCGTAGTAGTTTAAAATTTCACAGACTACAGAGGTATGCTGCATGCGCACACACACACTCACACACATCTTTATTTCTATGGTTTAACATAATCTCATTTTCTTTTTTTGCCTGCATTTGAGCTTGTAAAGTAAATTCACAGTGAACAAACAGGATAAATTCAGCCAAATTAGAGATTTCCATCATGTTCTCAGACACATTTTGGGGAAGGTTTTGTAATGTCATGGTGATGGGACTCGTGGCTGGTTGTTGTCATTCATTGACACTGAGATAGTTAAGGTTCCTTCTGGCCTTAGTAACAGTTGCTTTGGGTCACTTTGCTGCTTCTTTATTCCAGTTTACTCCAGGATTCTTTTGCTTCCCCATGCTTCTATTGCAACCCACCAGGTGGAAGTTAGGCGCTTGGTTAATAGCCTGGGAAGTGAGACATAATTTTTTGGCTCTCTCTTCCCCAACTATTGTATTAAAGGCTCTATTGCTCTCCGGCCCCTCTTCCAGGTTCCCAGTGCTCACCTGAGTGAGGTAGGTTCAAGAAAACCTTCTCAAGGTCAATTAGCTGCTCCTCTTCTTGTCTTAGGGTTGCAGGCTTCTTATCCACCCTGGAGTGGGAAAACTGGCCCTCATTTCCATGTGCTTCCTCTGAATTGTTCACATAGTGATCTAAATACCCCTAGTCTTTCAGGCTGTGGATACTCAAAGGGATTTTTTTCCCCCTACACTCAAAACCCTTTTCTTGCAACTATTTTCTCTTCTGCAAGTTTCCAATTTCTATTTTGGAACTCAGAAGCTGAGAAATGCATGTTCTATTTCTTTGGGTATTTCTGCTTGTGAACATCTTCACACAGTGCAGTGAACACTTGCTGCTGTTTTAATGAGGGAAATGGTGGAGTGACAGGAAGGCAGTACCAGGACATAGATTGATTTTTTTCCAAATGCCATACACGTGGGTGTTTTATAGTCATTCATCTAGCACACAGTCATCACCTCTAGTGTGCCAGAGCTGTAGGATCCAGATCCCGGAGACACCCAGATCCCTTATTTATTCACTGATTTGTTTTTCTGATTCCTTATTTATACCAGAAAGCTTTCTTGTCTGTCTCTGAGTCCGCCTGCTGTGTCTCCCTTTAGTGACACTTCTCATACTGAATAATGGTGTTCATCTTTCTTTTTGCAAACACGAGTAAGGAATGGGCAAGTGCTATGTGTCTTGTCTACTGCTGCACTTGCTGCACAAGCGATACTGCTTGAATGAATACACAACTGAGTAAACTAGGTTAATCTAATCACCTTGACCCCTGACTTGAGAATCTCTGTTCCTCTTAAACTTGATGGGTCATTATGTTTTGCATTGCTCTTTCACACTGATCGTGAAACCTTACACATACATATATGTACACATACACACTGTGTTTATACTTACATGTATGTGTGTGTGTATTTAAGTTTGCTATTTTTTTTAATTTTAATTTTGCTATAGGGCGTGTGTCCTTACCAGAGAGAGAGAGAGACAGAGAGAGACAGAGACAGAGATAGGGAATGTGAGAAATCACATCCCCAGGGGGATGGTCACCCCATAATTCCTTCTCCTCTAATCTCTCAGGATTTTGGGCACACACACACAAATGCACAAAATCTTGGCGTAATTTTCAAGCCACTGGGTCCAGGATTTGACCCATGTAGTTGGCCATGTGGGATCCAGCTACTACCTTAAACTCTGCAACACCTGCTGGGCCGTGAAGCTTTTACAATACTCTTAGACATTCCCTCTTCTCCTTTATTGCTCAATGAATGTTATTTATTATTGGAAGTTCAGATTCAGAGGACTTCCTTCCATCCCCCCACACACTTCCCCCTCCTCCCCCATGTGGACACTAATGGCAGTTTGTGGGAAAACTGAACTGTCATACTTTAAAAACAAAACAAAAACAAATATAAAAATAAAAAAAAAACAACAAAGTGAGATCTGATAGTGGTGTGGTGGTTAAAGTAGCTGGATTCCACCTGGCCTCCTGTGTGGTTTAAGATACCGACCCAGCTGCTTGGAAAACACAACAGATGTGTGTGTATGCATGCTCAAAATCCTGAGAGGAGATGGGATTGTGGTGTGACCATTCCCCATATGGGATATTCTCTCTCTCTCTCTCTCTGCTGAGCACATACACACTACACCAAATTTTAAAAAAATTAATTACTTTTCCCTGTTCTTCATAGTTGTTCTTAGCTTTAATGCCACTTCTCAGAGAAGCATTTCCAAAATTGAATTCAAGTTCTCTTGTTATAATGTAACATTTCAGCCTTTACACTTCTTTCTTGGAACTTTTCACACTTTTTAATTAAATTACAATTATGTACAGTACTTATTTTTGGATTATTTGTTCAATGTTTGTCTTTACCATTAGTCAATAGGGCTGGTGATAATAACCATGTCCTTTTTTCTTTTTTTTTCATTTCATTTCACTAGGACCTAACACAATGCTTCAGACATGAGAAATACTTAGTATATATTTGTCGACGTAAAGAAGGATTAGTTTCGAGCAATTTAATAATGAAAAGAATTTCAAAGTAGATGTCAATCCCAATTTTGCCATTAGCCTACTAGTCTCACATAGTCAATATTTATTATTTATTTTGGCAGTCAGTGGCTGAACTCTTTATGAGTCTGAGGCATTTCCAGCATTTTGTGTACTGTAGAGGAGTGGGGGTGGAGAAGAAGCAACGTGTCTCCAAATTTGAAAGGTACCGAAAAGACCATATATTTTCCAGGATTCTTCTGCTACCAGTGAATAGCCATTGGCCTGTTTCAGGACCTAGTGACACTGGATACAAGGCGAGAGTTATCTCCAAAAATTATGGCTGCCGAGCAGTGGTTTCTACATGAGAACCAGTTCTCGGTCATAATTTGGCTATTATGTCTGTCTGCTTGGTTTCAATTCTAAGTGCAGCTGTTTTAGTGATGCTCTGTGTTAACCAATATCTTTCTGATAGATTTCTTTGCTGCTTCACTCAGCCAAATTTTATATCTTTTTTTTTTAATTTTTTTTTTTTTTTGGCTTTTGCTATAGGGCATGTGTACTCGCCAGAGAGAGAAGAGGCAATGAGAGGAAGAGTGAAAAATCATCTCCAGGAAGGATGACCATGCTACAGTCCCTTCTCCTGCACCATCTTCCTGGGATTTGGGGCATCCCAGGTATAATCATATGTACCTGGCATCATTTCTGAGCCTCCTGGTCCAGGATTTGAACTGTGGTGGGCCACCTTAACCACCAAGCCACCTGTGGCCCTACCAAAGTTCATTTTTATTGCTTGTAACTTAAAATGTGGATTGATTTATCTCGGGTAAACCATTTAATCTCTCTGAGCCTTAGTTTTCTCCATAGTGAAAAGAGATGGGAATTAAATGATATCTTAGTTATCTTCTCAAACTCAGAGGTACTATAAAATGACTAGATTGGTTCAATTATTTAAAGGTCTAAGGTGATATCTCTTATTGCTAAAATCACCTGGCCTCTCAACCTGAGTATCCATTCTCCTTCAAGCAGCACAGCCCATCCTCAAGCGCCCTAGTTCCTCTATAAAGAAGAGTGAAGTTTCTCTTTGTTTGTAGAACTAGATATTGTTCATTTTTTCCTTTTTTTAAAAAGCCATTCACTGCCTAGAAAGGGAGTATTATGTTCCATTTTAGACCAAAACCCCAAAACACAGATGCACAGAGTGACATGACCTAATTTGCCTGCTCTCTTTCCAATCACAGCTTTCTCTTGTTTAGAGCAGTGGTATTTTAAGATTTGAGAAAACTGCAATTGGGAAGTGTGGCATTCTTTTTCCTCTTTTCTTTCTTTCTTTCTTTCCTTTCTTTTTCTTTTTTTTTTCTTTTTTAACTATGAAATTATTTTTTTATTTACTTGGATTACAACCAGGACTACCATAGGGCAGGCACACCAAAGATCTCAGGATTTTTTTTTTTTTTTAATTTAAATCTATGGAGGAGGGTCTGGGCCAGTTGTTTTTCACTATCATTCTGTGAATAAAATAGAATGCAGTAGGAAACTCAAACAAGGCATACTTAAAATTGTTGAAATCACTTCACTTCTTAAAAGGTAGCATGAAAGCTTAGTATTCCATACTTATTTTTATATACATGAGAGAATCAAGGGCCAAAGAAGAGAGTTCACAATTGCCAGGTTCCCCGCCTCCCCATTTGCTGTCATGGTATCACTCAATAACAGCCGGTTCCTCAGATGGAAGGTACAGACTCAGACCTGGCATTTACTACTCCATTATTATCTTTTAAAAATTTTTTCTTACTGATAGAGAGCAAATACATATGCTTGGTAGATGTACTCAAGACCAAAAAGTCATATCATCCTGTATCATCCCTACGCGGTCAGTTTCACATTCTCCTGAAGCAGGCAGGGTCCTCCCTTTCCCTGTTCTCTCAGTGCACAGATGTGGCGATCTCTCTTCTGGTCACCTTATCTCATACCAGACACTGAACTATCTTTGTTATCACTAGTCTAACTGGTTCCAAAACATGAACGAATGCTGTTGTTGATGGGAAATTTATTCCATCTGTTTGCCCTTCTTTTTTTTTTTGGAGAGATTTTTGTTATAGGGCACGTGCGCTTGCCAGACAGACAGAGAGAGACAGAGAGACAGAAAGCGAGAAATCACCCCCCAGGGGGGATGGCCACGCCGCAATCCCTTCTCCTCCATTCTCCTCTCGGGATGTTGGGCACGCACGCACATGCACCCGGAGTGAGTTTTAAGCCACCAGGTCCGGGACGCGAACTGCGGTCGACTACGTGGGAATCGAGCGACATAACCATTACGCTAACTCCTGGTTCCCTATTTGCCCTTCATTTTTTAAACCTTTACTTTCACACTAATTCCCTGTCTTTTTCTCATCTATTTTATTATTCAAGGTAACACACAACCTTGAAGGTTAGATGAAGTCTTACTCATATTTGGGCAAAGGACCCTGGTAGGAGAAACCAGACATCCCTTTTGAAATATCTGTTTATTGAAAATCTAGGGTTTTGTCCCAGTCTCCTGGTCAGTGGAGCTGAACTGTGACAGGTATCATGGAGATGCTCAGAGTATTTCCACAGCCGTCACTTTTCCCATGATTCCACACTGTCTTGGCACACAGAGAGAGGACGCAACCTCCCTAGTTAGAAACCTTATCTGCTACTATGGTGCAGATGTACTGGACCCAAAGGCAGAGCCATATACAACCTGGAGAATTTACTTCCGGTCACATTATTTTATTACTGCTTTAAACAGTTAATTCCCTGGAGTTGAGTAATTATGGACATTACTTTTGTGAAACTTAGCGTAAGTTTGAAGTAGGGCTGGAAACTGCTGATGTCCTTTGGCCCTCTGCAACAAGAGGTACTTAAAATGAACTGAGTTGCAGATGTGTGGTTCTTTTGTAGAAGCTAAACATGTATTCTGTGAATTTCCTCCCACAAAAACTGTCTAATTTGGGAATTTGAAGCTTTACTGCTTTTCCAGTAAACCACAAGGCAAAGACAAGAATAAAGTAATTAGAAAATAAATAACTTGGAATAAACTGACAGTACAGGTGTTATAGCTGGTCTAAGGATATCTGAGAGAAATTCTGGCAAATAAAAATGAGGACATGCTTAGAATTGAGGAAAATGAGGAATAGACTGAGAAAAAAACACTAAACAAGCTGAGTAGAAAATTCTGTCAAAATGGAGAGTAATATCAAAGTTTTGAAAAATTTTTGGAGTATATTTTTAAATAGTATTGATATTTATTTATGTATTTATTTTGCAGGAGGGCATGAGTGTGTGTGTGTGTGTGTGTGTGTGTGAGAGAGAGAGAGAGAGAGAGACACACACACAGAGCGAAAGTAAGAATGCCCTCCCCATGGGGGATGGTCATGTCCCAATCCCTTCTCTATTTCTCCTTCCTTTGGGGAGGATTATGGGCATGCATGCACATTTAGCCCCTTGTGTTCTTCAAGCCATTGGGTCCAGGACTCAAACCACACGGCCATGTGAGGTGCACCTTAACCACCATGCCACCAGCTGGTCTAATATTTAAATGTTTAGTATTTTGTGGAGTATATTTTAAACTTAGAAGTTTACAAAAAAGAAATGTGCTTCATATTAACTTTGTATTCACTTTAAAAACATAAATAACATTCTGTAGTACCTTTTAGATTTGTACTTTCTCTTCCTTTTTCTGTTTAAACTCAGTTTCTAGTCATTCAATTTAAAGTATTTAGCTTTATTTTAATCCTAGAGAAACCACAATGATTCATTTGGTGTGCGTTTTTAAAGCTATGATATATTTAGTTCTTTGTGTCCTTTTTAAAAAGATAACATAATGCAAATGTTTGAAGTTTTTCCTGTTCCCTGTTGCACACACCCATAAAAGTAGAAAATATTTAAAAATGTAGCAAATATTATATACTAAGTGCTGATCTATTTTTTGTCAATGACTTTGGCAGCAGCACAGCAAATGGCTTTTGCAATACTGTGAAATCATCATATGACTCACAAAAGAAGCAAGGATAGAGTTATATTCAGTTCCCAGACATCTGCCAAAGCAAGCTTATTTATATAGTTAGTGTTTATTTGGGGATTTAGAAAAAGAAGGTCCTCACTGTGAGCCTTGAGGCATACATTCCATTTACAAGCAATAGACATATAGACTAAACCAATAAACATTGCTCTATGTAATCTTTGTCGAAAGATGGAAAAGAAAGCCCAGTGGGAGAACTGTATGTGTTTATCAGGCCTTTGCGATTTATATGTTGGGCACAGGTGAGAATTTTGGCTCAAGACTGTAAGACTTGCAGGAGATCTGAACTCACTTCATTCATCTTTTAGGGATTCAGATTCTTTATTTACAAACAGAGCAAAATGGATGTTGTCAAGGTTTGTCTACTGTGGTTTTACTTTTGAAATTCTTGGGTGCAATTTTAGAACCTGAGACTTTAGGGCAGATGTTTCAAACTTCGTTCTCACATGATCCACAGAGGTGGGTTCCCAAGGCAAACACACCCCACAGAAAGGCTATTGGGCAGCTCCAGTGGGAGGATTATGGCCATTCCCCTGCTTATGAGAGCTCTGTGCCCACTAAAGTGTATCAAAATGCATACATATCACTTCATTATAAGAAAAACATATTCAATCCAATTTCTAAATCTATTCACAAATAATGGTGCTTGAATTATTATTTTAAAATAATTTTGTTTCACTCCTTATCCTGATGTTGCAAACTGTTATTTTACTTCTTATATTGTGGGGTGGAAGAAAGTGGAAGTGATAGCTGGCCTCAAATAGCTCCATCCTTCCATCTTCCCAGGGCTCTAGGAGACTCAGAGATAAAGGAAAGTCCACTTTTCCTAGCACTCCCTCATAAAGTTCCAAATATGAATCTGATCAAGCGCTTTTGAGTGAAGAGTCTGTCCCTGTTTCTGTTACTGTAGGCAGGGCATGTAGTCCTCTGATTAGTCAGATGCTAGTCATATAATGTCTACTGTATCAACTCCATAAAGCACTCAATGCAGTAGAGAGTAATACTGAGGCTACAAAAATGCAAGAAAATAAATACAAACAAATGAACAAAACCAAACATGTCTACTAGACAGAGACCTGATTTAATATAGTTGCATTATTTATCTTACCGAAAGAATATTCTGGTAGTTAACTATATAAGGATATATTCAACTTAATGTACTCTCTCTTAATTAGGGCCTGGAATAGTTCAAGTTTAAAGTGAAAGCCAAAAGGTGGATTTAATTTATTGGTGTCAGTATTGCAATTAAGAACCTACTTCTTTCTCGTTTAGTCTGTTGCCTAAAGAAACTGACCAAGAGTAGAAATTCTGTGTAGACAAGGTTGTGTCTACTTTGTATATTACTTCCTCCTTCATACCAAACACATGGGATTCTCAATAATGCTCTTTTACTGAATGAATACACAATGTTCTTTTTACCTTCTATTTCTTCCCGTTCCATAGGTTAATCTTCCTAAGAACTCTGTACTTCTTGCTCAGAAAACTACTAGTGCCTCAAAGCATACAGAATTAAGTAAAAACTCAGGAATGTGTTATATAAAACCCAAGTACAGGAATATCATATTTCTTTTCAGTCTCATATCCTTTTGCTGTTTGTTTATACCCCCAAGTGACTCACTCGCGAGTTCCCCTACAAACCTCACACGTTTCCATCTATGCATTTGCTCATGTTGGTCTCACTACTATCCCCTTTTTTCCACTTGCCAAGGTGCAAGTTATACGCCACAACCTCCATGAAACTCTTCTCGATTTTCTAAATAGAATGTAATTTGTCCTCCTCTGAGCTGGCACTTAAATCAGAGCCTCACAGGTTAGTTATTTGTATTCAGGAGGGATTGACTGGAGCGATCAGGTACACTGGTATTCCCCACAGCACTTGGCTTAGCAGCTTGCACAAAGCATTTGCTAAAAAAGCTTGTTGAGTTGAAGTGAGATGATCTATAGGGGTCAGGTTGGTAGTTACAGGGCACTAATTAGGACTACATTATGAAAGGGATGGAATTGCAACTGGAGAGAAACTCGTGAGGGTGCTTTAAGCACTATCTCTAATTATTCTGCCGTCTAAAAACTAGGAGACCCCTAAGGTAATTGTAATTTTTTGAGAGAGAAAAGTGCTTTCTGGTAAGCCTTGTTTTATACAACTGTGCCACTTTTGCTGAAGCTCAATGACTGTATTTTACTTTATACCTAGTGAATTTCCTAGTGAGTCTCAAACCCTAGAAACACTTGAGCTAAAAGAAACAGCATTTAATAGATATCTCTGAAGAAGATGCATATTAGAATTTCAAACCAAGTTAAAATTTCTCAGTTTCCTGAGGCAAATATGGAGGATTTTAAATTTTATCAAGGTGAACATATTCTCCACTAAGTTTTTAAGTTAATGTGGGTTGAGAAGTCTGAAAAGCCCAAGAGTATGAATGACCCTTTATTATGATTTCCTGCCCAATGTAGGCACAATCAGACAACTATTATAGGATGATAATTTGAATGCTTTGGTGCTTTCAAATTCTAGAGAGAAGAATGGATAGGATGTGGTAATGGGGTAAAGAATTCTAACAATTTCTATTAATTGAACTGCTCACAAGTCCATATGAAATGATTCTTATGAACAAGATCAATGAAATAGAATAGATAGAGGTTCTCAAGTGTAGAGAGGCAACCCACTCCTGCCACTTTACTGTCCAGTCCTTCATTAGACCTTTTGATTCTGTTCTTTGTTACCTTCTCTCATCAGGTGGCGATGCTGATTTGTGCTGGTTTCCTGATCGCCTGGATTCCTTATGCAGTGGTCTCGGTGTGGTCAGCTTTTGGAAGGCCAGACTCCATTCCTATACAGCTCTCTGTAGTGCCAACCCTACTTGCAAAATCAGCAGCGATGTACAATCCAATCATCTACCAGGTCATTGATTACAGGTTTGCCTGTTGCCAAAGTGGTGGTTTAAGAGCAACCAAGAAGAAGTCTTTGGAAGACTTCAGGTAATAGTTCAGAAGCCAGAAGTGAGTTAAACTCTCTTTGTTTCAAACTCCTGAGGGATTTAAACCACTCAGATGTGCTGTTTTCTAAGGGTTAGGGCTTATAACCAAGAGTTTTTTTAAGGAACATTTTGTTTTCTGTTCATTAAAATTCCTGAAATCAGGGCCAGCATATGGCATAGTGGTTACATCAGTGGACTCCCACAAAGCCGACCACGATTGGAGTCCTGGTCCCGATGGCTTGAATCACACCAGGTGTGTGTGCATGTGTGCCCAAGATCCCAGAAAGAAAATGGAGAAGGGATTGTGGTGTGGCCATCCCTCCTGGAGAGTGATTTCTCATTTTCCTTCTCACTGTCTTTGTCTCTGTCACTCTAAGACAAGAGCATGTCCTTTATGGCAAAGGCTCTAAAAAAAAGATTCTGAAATCAAGTGTTCATATATAGAACTTGGACAAGGGTAGATAGTGAGAAAAGTGATTCTGCTTTAATTCTAGTGCAATAAAACAGAATTGTGTCTATTTGAGCTACTATGTTTCAATAGCACCCACCTTATTTGTTTGGTACTAAATTCATTTTATCCCAAGGGTACTATTTCACAGAGCCCAACATAATGGCTCTTTCATTTGGAACCTTTATTTATTCCTTCTTTTTTTCAGTGAGATTTTTGCTATAGGGTGCATGTGCTCTCTGGAGAGAGATAGAGAAACAGAGAGAAAGAGAGAGGAGAGAGAGAGAGAGTGAGAAATCACATCCCACCCCCAGGGATATGACCAGGCTGCAATCCCTTCTTATCTAATATCCTCTCAGGATTTTTGGGCACACACACACACACACACACACACACACACACACACACGCCTAATGAGAGTTTGAAGCCAGGGGCCTAGAAATCAAAACTGTGTTGACCATTTGGGAGTCCAGCTATGTAACAGTATGCAACCTGCTGGTCCTCAAGGGCATAAAAAAAAGGGTACAGAAGTTAGGCAGGAAGGAGGGCAATGGAGCTGATACTTTTGCTTGATTCTAGGTTTTGAAATTTTATTTTCCAGAATGCCTCATGTTATTATTTCTTTGCCAGATGAAGAAACTGAGGTTTAAGTAGGGTTAAGGTTAAGTAAATTGCCTATGTTTACATAGCTGAAAAGAAGAACAGTAGATATTCAAAATCAGTTCATTGGTTTCAAAACGTTTGCTCTTTTGTCTATTCTGGTACACAATGAATGAGAAAGTTTGGGAATCCAGCATCCTTCCCCCTAAAGGCCCAAAGTCTTGGGGTGAGTATAGAGTTGGAGGACGGAGTTGTCTGTGTGTCAGTTTTAGCAGTAAAAAGTGGAATAGGACCCTGAATTCATGGTCTGAGTGAGGTGTTGAGAAGGCTGCAGGTCCTTTAAACCTCTTTAATTTTTTTTTTTTCAAAGAGAGATTTTTGCTATAGGGTACATGAGCTTGCTGGAGAGACATAGAGAGACAGAAAACAAGAAATCACCTCCCAGGGGCGGGTGGCCACACTGCAGTATCTTCCCCTCCATTCTCCTCTTGGGATCCTGGGCATGCATGTATACACACCTGGCATGAGTTTTAAGCCACCAGATCCAGGACTCAAACCTCAATTGACTGCTGAGGGAGTGGGAGTCCAGTGACGTAATTATTATGCTGTCTGCTGGTCCTGAGCTCCTTTAATTTTTACTCACCTCAATGTGTTGATATTTTTAAATACTTCTTTCCTTGAGTACATAGCAGACACTAGAAAAAAGATAAAGCTAGCTATGAGAAGATGTGGAGGTTTGTGGTTTGTTTTGCTTTTTCACTGTTCTTTTTTTTTTTTTTTTATATTGTGCGTGTGCACGCGAGAGAGAGAGAGAGAGAAAGCGAGAAATCAACCCCCAGGGAAGATGGCCACACCACAATCCCTTCTCCTCCATTCTCCTATCGCGATCTTGGGCACACACGCACACGCCCCCAGTGTGAGTTTAAGCCACTGGGTCTGGGACTCGAACCATAGTCGACTACATGGGAGTCCAGCAACATAGCTATTACACTAACTGCTGGTCCTGCTTTTTCACTGTTCTTGAGCAAGTGATAAATCTTTTGAACTTCTGTATCCTTGCCATGTAGATACATGATCACATGAAAAAGACAGTAAGAAAATCCAAATAAAAGTGGTATTGTCATGGTTGTTGGGATGCAGGGGAAGAGATACCGACTTTCAAGACAGAAGTCCAGCGTTAAAGATTCTGCCATTTATAACAGCTGTATATGTTTGAGAAAATTAATTACTTAAGGCCAAGGATTGGGATGAGTTGATACCCATCTCCTGAAATTTCAAGAATTAAGCAATATGGATGTGTCAAAAGGGCTAGGTAGTAATTGTTAGTGCTTTTCTCCCACCACATTGTTGATGACTAATGCCTTCTTTGTCAAATTGAATCATTAAATTCAAATGTTGAAATGCATCTATATTGGAAGTAATGACACTTTGCCCTTATCAGCTATTGTTACTTCACTGTGAATGCAGGTAGAAAGAATAATTTTAATAGCGCCATTGTGGGAGTAAACAACAGGCACTTCCTCATCGGAAGGCAATGGGAATTTGTCAGAAATGGCTGCAAGCAAATTTCACTTACCTCATCATTTTGCTTCAGACTGGGTTTGTGTTGTGCACATGCAGTCACATGTTGGAGCAGCATATAAATATTCAGTACTTGACAATGACAGAGGGAAATTTATGTGGAAGAAGTGACTTAGGGCCACAAACCTTTGGAAAAATCAGCCAGGCAAGCCATAGCTCAGTTCACTTGTTCTCATTAGTGGTTTATACAAAATGTAACAATTGGTTTGCTGCAGGATGGAAA